>NC_009409.2:237705-263526 GCF_000002875.2 Leishmania infantum JPCM5 | reverse complement strand
AGGGAGAGCAGGCGGGGTGAAATCGTTTCGCAGGAGCATCAGGGAGGGGAGAGGAGAGGGGAGGGGCAACAGTGTTTAGGAAAAGCAGAACATAAAAAAAAGCTGACCATAGTGACGAAGAAGACAGCACTATATGTATGCATGTGTTTGTGTGTGTGCGTGTATTTGGCAATGGTGAACGAGGAGGAGGGAAAGAAAGAGCCGCGTCATGTTGAGTCGCCTTGTGTTAAGGAACACAGCAAACAGGCGCGACAAGAGGGGAAAAAGAGAGCGCCCCGGGTGGTGGTCATTACTCTCCTCGCGACGCACACGAACTCTCGCTGTTGGCCACCACGTTTACCAGCGATGTGGTCGTTCTGCACACCCACACAGATATCCACGCACACACCGCTGGCACATGGTGGCCGCGCGCGCTCTCGCTTTCCTCTACGCTACCTTGTAAAGAGGAACTGCAGATCCTCCTCGGTGAGCTTGTTGAGCGACTGCAACTTGCCGTCAATGGTGCCCTCGAAAACGAGCATCTTCTTGTCCTGCAGGTCGACCATGCGCTCCTCCACTGAGTGCTCCGTGACAAAGCGGACGGCGTGAACCGGGCGGGTCTGCCCGATTCGGTGCGCTCGCTGCACGGCCTGCATCTCGACCGCTGGGTTCCACCACGGATCGGTCAGCACCACGTGATTGGCCACCTGCAGGTTCAAACCCTCTCCGCCTGCCTTCAGGGAGATGAGGATGACGCGCACGTTTTGGTCATGCAGGAAGGCCTGCAACACCGACTGCCGCTGCGTCAACGTCAGTGACCCACACAGCTTTACAGCCCTTATAGAGCGGCGCTGCAGCCAATACTGCGTCAGGTCTAGCATGCTGCCAAACTGCGAGAAGACAACCACCTTTTCGTCTTTCGGAACTTTCTCTATGTAGTTAGCGATGGCATCGAGCTTCGTGCCGTGCAGCGGCTTCTGCGGGTCCAGCCGGGCGAAAATGCCGCGCTGCTCCTTTTTGGTCGGCTTGGCGTGCGCTGTGCGCCGCTTAACCTTACTCTCCACATGCTGCAACGCTTGCGCCTGCTCGTCGTCCTCAGTGATCTCAGAGTTGACCTCATCTTCCAGCTCGGGAGGCAACGCTGCCGCAAAGCCGCCGACGCCCTCGTCATCGTCGTCCTCCGCATCCTGTCGCAACTGCCGCAGATCCACGTTGATTCGTACAAAGCAGGTGGGGCAGTGGAGCTCCTTGTCCGGTGCGCTCTCCAGGAATTGGCCGAGACAAAGTCGGTGAAACTGGTGCCGGCACGGGTGCACCTTCAGAGCGCTCTCGCCCTCGATGCCGTCGCCACAGATGCCGCACACTCCCTTGACGTTCACCACAGGGCCAACATCCATGCCCTGCATCACAAGCAGTGGGTTGTCGAGGGCCTGGCGCAGACGACTAAGCAGCTGGAAAATGTGTGCGTAGTTGTGCAGCACTGTGCCCTTGTGCACGAACGTATCGAACTCCGCCGTGCTCTTCTTGTACAGGGACTCGTAAAAGTTACGCTCCTCCTTCGTGAGCTTGATGCAGTGCACCTCGATTGTCAACGACGGCAGCTGCAGGTCGGCGGCCCGCTCGACCTTGGTGCGGCGCAGCATTGCCCGGGAAAATACGTCGTTAGACAGCATCATCATACCGCGTCGCCCGTCTCCGATGTAGCCATAGCGGTTGATCGGATTGAGAATGTAGCGGTTGAAATAGGAGTGGTGCTGCAGCGGTCCATGACCGCAGAAGACGCACTGATGAAGCGAGGTGGACGAGAAGGGGTGCGAGAGCGAGGCGCACGAGCAGCCTTCCGTTTCGCAGTAGTAGTGTGCGTATGGCCGCATGCGCAAAAAGCGCAGAAGACTGTATAGATCACCAACACGATTCTGTAGTGGGGTGCCGGTGAGGCACCATCGGTACTCGGCCGCCAAGGCGAAGGCAGAGCGGGCCGTGCTCGTTGTTCGACCTTTGATGCGGTGCGCCTCGTCCAGGATAACGCGCGCCCACTTGATGGAGTGGAAGATGGAAGCATCGAGGTCGACATCGTCGCCGCCAGTGTCCTTTTCGATGATGTCTCGAAGCTCCTCTCTGACAACGTGGTGCTGGCCATTCCTGGGGCAGAAAGGGTACCGCAGCAGCTGAAAGTGGCAAGCGGCGCAGCGGAACGCCTCCAGGGCTTTGGAAGCTTGCTCCGCCGCAGCCGCTTCCTCGGCAGCAGCAGCCGCAGAGTTGTACGACAAATTCGATGCGTCGCTGTTACTTTCCTCGCTGGACTCATCCTCGACCTCCTCATCGCTGCTGCTCTCGTCATCCTTCCTCGCCGCGTCCCAGCGACTGAGCACGGTTCGGCCGGCTTCCCGCATAAGTTCCTGGTACATGCCGATCGGTCCAACAACCCCCCGCGAAGCCGCAGCTGGCTGGAGCACCTTGCCTTTTTGAGCCAGAGCGGCCCCCTCATCATTGTGATCCTCCGCCTTGACGGGGCACTTTCGATTTGCCTTCTCGGCTGGCGATCGGCAGCCACTGGCCACCTTACTCTCCGACTCTTCCTGCTTCTCCTTCTTGGCTGCCGGGGTGCCACAACCGTTGACCTTCCCAGCCGGGTCATCCTCGACGTTGGCCGCGCCCTTGCGACCTCGCTTCCGCTGTGGATGTGCCGTCGTAGTATTGGGCGCATTGACCTCCGCCTCGGCCCCCTCTTCGTCACCCATGTCTACGTGGAGTGTTCGCAACCCCTTTCGAATGGTTTCGTCAGACTGCACACCCCTTGAGCTACTCGCCGCCGCAGGCGTGGTGTGCTTTTCGCGCTTCGCCTGCTTCTGTGTCTTCTTGGCGCGCGGACCACAGAAGTACTTGTTGTGCACCACCAACTGACGAGGAATGAAGAGCAGCTCACAATAGGGACACGGTACTTTTATCTCGTTGATGAGAGCGCGCCAGGCCTGCTCCAGCATTGGGTAAGTGGTGAGGACAACATCCGCGCTCTCCAGCTCCTCCTTGGTCACCTTTGTGGTGCGGTATACGACGACTACCGATAGCGACCCAGGGACCACATGCTCCTTGATTTCAGCCTCCCATTGCAACATGGAGCTAACCGGACAGACAACGAGCGTGGGACCGTTTATGCGGTGCGCGAGCATCATTCCAATGGTCTGGATAGTTTTGCCCATGCCCATCTCGTCTGCAAGAATGCCGCCCTTGACGGGAGACTCGACCTCCTGGCGCACCATCCACCCCATTCCCTCCTTCTGATAAGGCAACAGGTGCCGCAGCAGCGTCGACGGTGGTGTCATTTGCTCCATCTTACCTCGGTGCACCAAGTCCTCCGGGTCCAGCGGCTTGAGATGCTCTGGCACCTCCGTAGAATTGACCTCATTTACCACATGCGCTTGTTCCTCTGGCTTCAATGCCGCAAACCCATGCATGGTGTTTTTGTAGTCCTCTGACTCACTTCTCTCCATGCGGGTGCAGCCAAGGTGCTGCCACGCAGAGATCCACCCATTATCGCCTGCGTTGTGGCGAATGGGCACACCTACTCGCATCTCCCCCTTCGGGATCAGCTGCGAGCACTTCCGACATCGTGCCCTGGCCGTCGGAGACTTTTGCACAATGTAGTTGTAGACATGCTCCTTGCCCTTCGCTGGCCGCCAAACCAGCCGCTCGTTTAGCGTAAGATCGGGATGTTTGGCGAAGTTCGACATTATTACCTGAAGGAGAAAGCACAAAGGCAGTTATAGCCTTCTGCGGCGGCAGAGATAATAGGGTGTGCTACGAAAACAACAGCGTTTTTGAGTGTCTCCAGGAGACGGTGCTTGCAGCTTGTGTACGTTAGCTCTGAGGTCACCGGCCGTTTGCGTCTCCCCTCACGAAGAGCTTCAGTTCACAGAAAAGTAAATCACAGGCACCGCTGGTGCCCCACATGTGCAAAAGGAAACGACCTTGTGTGTGTGTGTGTGTGTGTGTGTGTGTGTTGGCGAGCCACGAGAGCAGAAAACACTTGTCGTAATTGAATCGAGCTACCAGGCAGCGTGCGCTACGATTATCACGTGTGTGGAACACTAACGCAGCCGAAAACGACACGCTGGATTGATTTGTCACCAGCCCGCAATTCAGAGAAAAAAGAGCCAGAAAAGAGGACTAGTCGCATTACCAAAACTGGCGTCAACTAAAACGCATTCATCTCCAAATTCTAACCCAAGTCAGCCTCGTGTGCACCTTTCTAGATCGTTGTTGCCTCGTTTTTCAAGGCTGTGGCTGCAATCATCCCAGCCGCTTCACGGCAACATCGGCAGCACCACTTTCGAACAATCTGCAGGCATTCGAAACGTCATTGATAAATCTTGCCTCAGCGTGGGAAAAACGAGCTCACGCCTTCTCTTTCCTGCAAGACATTTGCTCATGCGTAATCACGTGCCGAACAGCTTCCTCACAGTGCAGCATCTGGCGACACACACACGAACGAGGCAAGGTAAAGCCCATACTCCTCGACCGGGAAAAAATTCGATACAGGATAATTACCTGTTGCCAGAAGCCGTGTTCAGGCATGCTCCAATGTCTGTACGTGTTTACCTGAATGACAAAGAAAAAAAAATCTGATTTCTTTTTTGTTTCTTTCGTCCTTTCACTTTACCTGCAAATCAGCTTTTCCCCCCCTCTCAACGTGCCCATTCCGCCACAGAACACGTGCTCAGCTCCACACTACCCCGACCGATCACAGGCCCCATCCGCGCGGTTCGAAGCCGCCGAAGGCACGCATCACAGCACTGCCGTTCCTCTCATTTGAGCACGGCCTCTGCCCCACACCCTACCCACCCACCCGCTGGGCAGGGCGGCCTCACAGCCGCCCCCAGTGAGGCCGGTTGCCGCCTGGTGCATGTCCCTCGAGGTGGCTGAGGCTCCCCCACCACCACCGGCAGGCAGCGAGGACCGGGTGGGCTGCGCTCGAGCTACGTGGGCACTCTGACCATCATGTGGGTGGCGCAAGCGTGTTGCTTGTTGCAGCTATGTCTGCATTTCCCACTTCGTAGCCACTCGACCCTTACACCATCGCAAGTGACTCGGCATTGACAGGAATAGGATGGCTGCTTGCCCTCCGGGAGTGGGCACTGCAGCATGGGCACCACGCTGACGTGTTGTCATTCATTGGGGTCGAATTGTGTTAGTATTTACAAAAAAAATTGGCTTTGCTTTTCATGATGAAAACATCCGGAGGATACTTCCATCACTTCTCCGCAGCATTCTTCGTCTGCAGCACCTGCTCAGTGCCCATTGCAGACACAACCACAACTAGCACCTCCTTGCCGGAGTCGAACTGCTCCTTGATTTGAGTTGCCAGGGCCACGTCCGGGGGCATATCGAGATCCTCGCGGCTCTCGCCCTCATCGTCCATCAGCGACAAATGAGATGGAAGAGAGGGATCTTCGTTGGGCTGGATATCCAACACGCTGTATGTGAAGGTCTTCACAAACGGCACCTCTACATTGTGCGTGGACGGGGCCTGATCCTCAAGGCGGTTTCCAGTGAAAATGTCGGTCGCAACAATGCTCACCTTAGCGTGACCGTGCTTGCCGGTCTTCGACACGGACAGGTCGATCACCTTGCACGGACGGCCGTTGATGCACACGTAGCCACCCTTCTTCAGGGCGCCAGCGGGCAAGGGATACGTCTTTGACGCGTTGTCGCCGCCTCCCTGGTGCGAAAAGTCATGGTCCTCGTCAGACATCGTGTTAAATGAAGAAAACAGAGCTATTCGAAGCAGCGCATCGAGCACATAATCGGCGTTATGATATTTTTGTAGGATACAGAAGGGGTAGAGACGAAGCGCAAAGCATCGCGATAAAAGTATCCCAAAGAAGAAAAGGCCATGGATAGATTGCTGGACTAGAACTCTCAACAGGAGATGCAAAGTTGCCTTGATTTTCCACAAGCACATGCATTTTGAGCATATGCACCGCTTACGCTGAGGAAAAAAAAAACGGCAATGATCACTTCGCATAGCCTCTTGAACAAGCGCGTGATGTTTGGCACGAGCGCTGAAACAAAATGAATATTTACATTACTGCTTCTGATGTTTTGAGAGAAATAAAAGTAAAGAAAAACAGTGCCATCAAAAGTCTACTTCTCCGCAGCATTCTTCGTCTGCAGCACCTGCTCAGTGCCCATTGCAGACACAACCACAACTAGCACCTCCTTGCCGGAGTCGAACTGCTCCTTGATTTGAGTTGCCAGGGCCACGTCCGGGGGCATATCGAGATCCTCGCGGCTCTCGCCCTCATCGTCCATCAGCGACAAATGAGATGGAAGAGAGGGATCTTCGTTGGGCTGGATATCCAACACGCTGTATGTGAAGGTCTTCACAAACGGCACCTCTACATTGTGCGTGGACGGGGCCTGATCCTCAAGGCGGTTTCCAGTGAAAATGTCGGTCGCAACAATGCTCACCTTAGCGTGACCGTGCTTGCCGGTCTTCGACACGGACAGGTCGATCACCTTGCACGGACGGCCGTTGATGCACACGTAGCCACCCTTCTTCAGGGCGCCAGCGGGCAAGGGATACGTCTTTGACGCGTTGTCGCCGCCTCCCTGGTGCGAAAAGTCATGGTCCTCGTCAGACATCGTGTTAAATGAAGAAAACAGAGCTATTCGAAGCAGCGCATCGAGCACATAATCGGCGTTATGATATTTTTGTAGGATACAGAAGGGGTAGAGACGAAGCGCAAAGCATCGCGATAAAAGTATCCCAAAGAAGAAAAGGCCATGGATAGATTGCTGGACTAGAACTCTCAACAGGAGATGCAAAGTTGCCTTGATTTTCCACAAGCACATGCATTTTGAGCATATGCACCGCTTACGCTGAGGAAAAAAAAAACGGCAATGATCACTTCGCATAGCCTCTTGAACAAGCGCGTGATGTTTGGCACGAGCGCTGAAACAAAATGAATATTTACATTACTGCTTCTGATGTTTTGAGAGAAATAAAAGTAAAGAAAAACAGTGCCATCAAAAGTCTACTTCTCCGCAGCATTCTTCGTCTGCAGCACCTGCTCAGTGCCCATTGCAGACACAACCACAACTAGCACCTCCTTGCCGGAGTCGAACTGCTCCTTGATTTGAGTTGCCAGGGCCACGTCCGGGGGCATATCGAGATCCTCGCGGCTCTCGCCCTCATCGTCCATCAGCGACAAATGAGATGGAAGAGAGGGATCTTCGTTGGGCTGGATATCCAACACGCTGTATGTGAAGGTCTTCACAAACGGCACCTCTACATTGTGCGTGGACGGGGCCTGATCCTCAAGGCGGTTTCCAGTGAAAATGTCGGTCGCAACAATGCTCACCTTAGCGTGACCGTGCTTGCCGGTCTTCGACACGGACAGGTCGATCACCTTGCACGGACGGCCGTTGATGCACACGTAGCCACCCTTCTTCAGGGCGCCAGCGGGCAAGGGATACGTCTTTGACGCGTTGTCGCCGCCTCCCTGGTGCGAAAAGTCATGGTCCTCGTCAGACATCGTGTTAAATGAAGAAAATGAGCGGCTGCCAAAATAATTGCGCAACCAAGGAAGAGGAGGGAGAAAAATAATATATATATATATATATATATATTAGTGCGGAAAGGCGTAAAGGAAGAATGAATGAAGTCGTGTGGTGTATCACATAGCGGCTAGGCGACGGAGTCTGAATGCTTTGCATTGTAAACAGAGACTGTACTTCGTGTTCTTCCTTCTCTCAGGCAGCAAGTGTCACGTGCATGATGAGTTTACCGGTTAAGCTTGGTTGGGTAAGCAAGCAACAATCCAACATGCAAGTGCTCTCCTTCTTTTTCTTCCATTATGACCTTTATGCTGCTGTCGCTAGTGGATTCGAGATCAAGAGAGAGAAAGTGTTGAAACCAAAACAGGTTTACGCTGGTGTGCCTCTTTTTCCCCCTTTTTATTGAGGTGGAAGCTACAGGACACAGATAAATTGCCAAAGGCTCTCATTGGTATGCTTCCATGTTTATTATGATTACTTTCACATGCTGCCATTGCCACTCTTGCTCTACGGAAGAAGTTAAGAGCGGGAGCTCAGCAGAAGCAGCTATTCTCAGGCATGTAGGAGGGATAATGTTACACAAGACAAACACAAGAAGATAGTTACCGGCATGAGAACAAGAAAAAAAACTTTGTGAAGAGGGAAACTTTTCTAAAAGTTGCCCCCGTTCTGCTGCCAGGTGCGTCTTGAAATCCTAGGAGAAGCGCTTTTGGTTTTCATGTTGTGCCGAAAAACTGAGTCGATGTCGACGCCTGAGAAGGCACTTGCTATCTCTTTCGACATCGATGGCCTCCACATCAATACGGCCTTTACAGGAAGGTTGTGCTTGCCCATGACGCCCCACAAGTAAGGCATTCGTGGAGCAAAGGCCGAGTAGCACACGGGTGGCTTGC
Organism: Leishmania infantum JPCM5; assembly: GCF_000002875.2. Taxonomy (NCBI): domain Eukaryota; phylum Euglenozoa; class Kinetoplastea; order Trypanosomatida; family Trypanosomatidae; genus Leishmania; species Leishmania infantum. The sequence goes on along the minus strand of NC_009409.2, from coordinate 255,094 downwards.
CAGGGACAGGTGCAAGACTTCTCGGTGTCCTGGCGTAACTGACAGAAAATCAAGCAGTGTCGCGTTTGCTGGAGAAACAGCTGCGAGCCCACTTATAAGCGGATGCGAAAGCCATGCGCAAAAAGAAGGTGTGCTGAGTCACACTCCGCTGAGTCAAGGCTGATGTGCAAGTCACCGATGCCGGACAGGAGAGGTGATGGATTTCTGCAGAGCCCCCCCCTCATAATCTTCTGCCAGCTGCCTTTCGTTGCAATTTGGGTCTTAATTGCTGCGCCGTGTCGCTGAAAAGAAGAATAGGGGGGGGGGGCATTCTCCGTCAGAGCACCTGGATTACAGGAGTGCACTTGAAAATAAGCACACAACCGGTCTCCTTGACCCCGCTAGCACGGCAACAAGGTCTCTGACTCGCAATGAAAAACCGCTCCGTCTGACATCGAAAGTAGTTTCCTTGAATCAAAGGAGTACGTGAAACAAAAATGCACTCTGCTCTTTCCTCATTGCATTTTTTTGAACCTTGGCTCCTCACGCCTCCACCTTCTTCCCTCATGCTTCCATCACAGCTGGCTATGGGGAATGGATCGCAGAGGAGACTTTTCCTCTCCGGCATCGCACCGAAAACCAGAGCACCATTCGAATATCGGCGACGATGATATTTCTGCAAATCCATTCCAGGAAGAGATGTTCTCAAAAGATCAAATTCAAGAAATCGAGCAGCTCTTATCGCGCATTGGTGACAGCACAGAGGACCACGAGATGTTGGCGAACAGCTTCGAGGTTGACCATGCTTCATCGACCACAGGCGCGCTTGCGGCGCACAAGAGCTGTAAACATGACAACATGCTACCCGATAGGCTACATGGCAGAGACGCTGAAGAAAAACGGGAGCGTATGTGGAGGGCGCGTATCGCAGATGTGCAGACGTACCTGGGACGGAAAAAGAGCGATACCATCAACGCGATCCTTAACGAGCGTAGATTTCGAGAGAAGACCAGGCAGCAGCGCCACCGGTACCGTGCCCCATTTCACAGCCAAACACCCAAACTCCGGCCTCTTACAGATCACTTTTCCAAATATGATGTTCAAGCAGACGACATGACGCTGTTCATTGAGATGAGAAGCCGCTGAGCTTTAGACAGTCTATCCTTTTGTTTTCGGTTTTCAACTCTGCCAGGAGCATCCGTGAAGCAGAAGCGACTAAACTAGGCTTTGTACCCCTTTGGCTCTCCTACTAGCTTTTCGCGTTGACAAACAGCCGTACGGGGGTGAGCAGTGTAAGCAGCATACTCGCCTACAGGGTCAAAAACGTTTTTCTTTGTCTATGCGTGCGTCAACGATGAAGTCATTTCGTCAATCTCAGCGCAATCCTGTAAATAGAGAGAGGAATATGAGACTCCATGCTTCCAAAAAGTGGGAGAAAAGGGAAAAAGAGCATGATATGTATCTCTCCGTATCTCCTCTCCGGTTTTCTCTGACTGCTTTCTCTCCACCTGTGGAACGCCTTCGATTTCACTCCTGACAACACGCACCAACGCATGTTTTTTTTATTCTTGTCAGGGTCAAAGTCTAGAGCGGCTTGAAAAGCCATCGAGCACACCTAACGAAGTACACGCGCATCGAAAGCGAAGAGTCGTCTAAAAATGACTTCTGTGGAAGCCGAAAACCAGCCAGTGGAGGACCCCGAGACGTTCGTAGCGATGGAGGAGAACGGCGCACCGAGAGACCCTCAGGTGGCTGTTTCCGTTCTGGATGAAGCTGCGGAAGAGGGAGCGCTTTCTGGTGGAGAGCGTGAGCCCGCGGCAGCGGGCGATGATCTGTCGAACCCCCATGTTTTCAAGATGGCTGCACGAGAGGTGGATGAAGGCTACATGTCTGTTATTCGAGGACTGAGCGCTTTTGGCCGCGAGGATGAAGAAGTTTGTCGAAATGCTGTGGACATCTGCAAGGATATTATTGCGATGGAGCAGAGCCTTTTTTCCGAAGTTCCCAGCTACGTTACGAACTACGCCTCCATGCAACGCGCAAAGACAGTCGTGTGGAACAAAGCAGTCCGGCCACACTGGACTATTCCCACGCCAGAGGGACCTCCTCGCACTTGGGAAGAGCAGCGCGCGTACGTTGATCCAGGTGTGCCACTGATGCTTCCGTACAACGCTGAGCGGTTCAAGAAGGAGCATCCCGAGCGAGCCCTGGCCGAGGGCACGTACCACAATCTCTTTTATGGCGATGGTACACAGGTCGTCTTCCCCGCTTCGGCCGACAACAAGAGGAAGCAAATCGAAGAGGAGCACAGAAAGCATCCTCATCCGTCGTATCACGGGCCGTACGTTTTTAAACCACAGCAGAAGAAGCCCATGCGTGTTGCTTCCGATTTTGTTCCTTCGTGCGCAGAGCCTGACAGACCACGCGTTGCCCTGCGGAAGAAGCCAGTGAACAAGACGAAAGCGGAGAAGTCACAGAAGAAAGTGACCACGAAGTAGGCGCCGTATTTCCTCTGTCAAACAGAATTTGCCGAAAAGAAAAAAAACTGTACCGGTATTTTTTTTTCTTGTACTTTCCTTCTGTTTGTGTTTTCATTCGCCTTGCAGCATCCCCAAAAACGGAAGCGAAAAAAAAATGAAAGCTATCGGCTCTCTTCATGAATGATGGCCATCATGCTGCGAGAGCTTTTTCTCCTTGTGTCCCGGTCGCGGCACTGACGCAAAGAACAAAAAGAATGTACATATCAAAGCAGCAAACTATGTCGGGGGTATATGTGCAAGTATGCGACGCACCTAACGCATTCAAGATACCCTCGCAAGAGAAATGACAGCTTGTACACAAACAACTTTGGCGGATTTGAGTGCCAAAAAAGAATTGCTTTTTCGAATGCCCCGTACTCATTTTGATTTTTCTCTGCTTGAAGAGGCTTTAAAACGAAAGAGCAGTATAAAAATGGCAATTCGTGTTATATCAACGCTAGCGGAGCTTCAGGTTCTCACACGTCAGCCCAAACTGACAGTGGTTGATTTTTTTGCAACATGGTGTGGGCCGTGCAAGGTAATTGCCCCTCTCCTCGAGAACCTCGCTTCCAGAAAGCAGCACGTCAATTTCGCAAAAGTGGATGTCGACCGCACGCCTGATGTCATACGTGACTACCCTGTTCGCGCAATGCCCACATTCTACTTTTTCAGGGATGGAAATGTGGTGGCTACATTTGAAGGTGCTGACATAAACTCTGTGACACAGCTTGTGCAGCAGCACGAAGTGATTCCACCTCCTGCTATCCCGTCGGATAAGGAGCTGGATGCAATGAAGCCGAGAGACCTGCTTTCGTTGATGCGGCAGCATCACATTTCAACCACAGGCCTGATGGAGAAAAGCGAGCTCATCGAGGAGATCAGAAAGTATCGCAGGTGATGCTGCTGCCAAAGGAATGCAAAAGGCAGTCTTTGTTCTCCTTCTCTTATGTTGGCATTGTGTTGTATCCACAGCTATTTTGACGGAGGCATTTGGAAGCAGAGCAACAGCACAAAAAAAAAACGAAAAAAAAAAAAGATACGGTTGATGCAGTCCAGCTGAAGGCCACAATTAAATTAGAAAACGCTTGTGCGCCACATGTGGAGAACGTGATGCCTTGCCAGGAATGCTGACGTCTTATGCTCCAGCCGCAATGCAAATATCCTTTGGCTTGCTATCTAGCGCTCAATGTGCGTGCGACGCTTCACACCTCATCACATCTCTCCCTTCTGCGTCTAGCTACTTCTTTAGCTTTGATCCCTGTCTTACCATGTGCAAGCAAGGTTTTCAAGCAAACATCTTTTATCTCTCCTCTCGCTGTTTCTCCATTCTGAAGCCCTCATGTTTCAAGGATCAAGCGAGACTCAAGAGCTTCGCGCTCTCTACAACTTCGAGCCCGAATCGGCGAACAATGATAGGAACGGTGCACTACCTGCGCAAACTCCCCAACAAGCTAGCGGCGGTGACAGTGGTGATGGAGAGAGCGCCATCAGCGGCGCTGCTATTTACTCCCCCCGAGAGGAGCAAAGCTATGAATCACCGACCTCTCCTGCTGCCTTTGGAACTCGAGGTGATGTCTCCGTGACTATCGCAGTCACCCCCGGCGGTGATACAGTGACGAAAACGAAGACAAAAGTGTCGAAGACTGGTGTGCTGAAAGAGGTCTTTGGGGTCAACAGAAAGAGCACAAAAGGAATGACGGAGGAGCAGAAGAAAACTGTGAACCTTGAGCAGCGTTGGCAAAATGCGCTTCTTGAAGAGCAGCGCCTGAATGACTTAGAGCAGCGTATTAGCCGAGAGGAGGCCGTCACGGCGGAATTAGGACAGACTCCCAACTTCCCGCGCAAGTTCCTCTGTATTCACCCTCTCGTGTACCACAGTATTTCGACGGTGCCGGAGCACCGTCAACTGTTTGTGAAGATGGCTTTTTGGGACTGGGTTGCTGTATGTATTCTCCTCGTAGCCAATTGTGGCATAGCGATAGGTGTCAGCAGCGCTCCCGTTCGCTCCAAAGTTGTAGTTCATGCCGATATTAACAAAGTACAAAACGGCGTGCTTGCAATTGTGCACCTTACTGGCATCCCGCTTAGCTTTTTGATTTGGTACTGGCGAATTTACCAGGGGTGTTCGACGGGCCGCCCACCACAGCACATTTTGGCCTTGAGCGGTCTCTTTGTTGCCCTGGCGCACGCCATTTTCGCCCTCGCCGGCCCCAAAAATTACGGTTTGTGCGGTATTGCCCTTGCGAAGTGGATTCAGGCGACGCGTGAATCTGGCGTAGTGGCACCTGTGGCAATCATGGCAGTGCTCTGGGCCGCGCAAGCCGTCTTTACGGGCTTCATGATTTTTAGGGTGTTCGTGTTCTATCGGAGGGATCTGGCTGCCCGCCGCGCCGCTCGCCGTTACGGCATGAATGTTGTGGGCTGACGACGGACTCTAAGCCTCCAAGTATACCAGCATAGGCCGACAGCAAGTGATCCAGGCTATCTTGCATCGACAGTGCCTATGGCGCAGTGTTGACTCGCTGCACGCACGCTGGGCTTGAGTTTCATTGACTGCCTTTGATGACTTTGTTCGTGTTCTTGCAGCGTGAGCAATGCATACCCGAAGAAAGCGATCCTGTTCTGCAATCCGAGTGGAACACCCACCCTTTTTTCGTATGTGTGTGCTTTCCTCTCCGGGGCATTTGCCTTCACGCTTTTTTGTTCTATTTTTGTATGTAGAGCGGCGGTCATAGAAGGGGGAAGGAAAGCGACGCACGCCAACACTAAAAGCAAACAAAAGCATTATGTACCTCCTCTTGAGCCCACTCTTCGCCTCCTTTAATCTTGCTTCTCTGTTTTTTTTTTTGTTTTGGCCTCCTTGATCTCTCTAGGTGCCGCGTCTGCGCGACATAGTAAGAATAGAAAGAATGAAGGGTCAGCTTGTGCTGCACTGTCTGCCGCTGTCTTTTCACCTTCGGCAATAACGGACTCGCCTTTTCTGTTATTGTGAGAAAGGAGTGCACTATCACCCTTGTGTCACCAGGCGTGAATAGTATATTTGATTTCTTAATTACGTTGTTTCTCTTGCGAAGCGATAGCGAAGTAGAATTTATGCAAGAGAGCTGTGACAGAGGGAGGCGGTTCTTGTTAAATATACATCTCTGACTTGTTCATTTCTCTGCCATACAACATATGCTCAACTCCACACTACCCCGACCGATCACAGGCCCCATCCGCGCGGTTCGAAGCCGCCGAAGGCACGCATCACAGCACTGCCGTTCCTCTCATTTGAGCACGGCCTCTGCCCCACACCCTACCCACCCACCCGCTGGGCAGGGCGGCCTCACAGCCGCCCCCAGTGAGGCCGGTTGCCGCCTGGTGCATCTCCCTCGAGGTGGCTGAGGCTCCCCCACCACCACCGGCAGGCAGCGAGGACCGGGTGGGCTGCGCTCGAGCTACGTGGGCACTCTGACCATCATGTGAGTGGCGCAAGCGTGTTTCTTATCGCAGCTCTCTCCGACGCAGCCCCATCCAGGACCCGACCACCGACATGAGTCGCGATACATCGCTCTGACCTCCCCACGTCGTAGGTGCTTGGCCCTGTCAGTACCAGAAGGGGTCAGGTGTTGGAAGAAATAGGATGGCTGCTTGGCTCCCCTACAGAGTGGGTGTACCGGGCCCTCGGATACCACTCTCTCAGGTGTGCCCCCACCCCGTCGGAGACTATATATATATATATATATGCAGGCAATGGGATGCTGTAAACAAAGAACTGCAATACAGCGACTCAGCGCTGTCTCACTGCTTCATCTTTACACTCCTCCCTTTCCTTGGCAGTGATGTAAGGGCCGCTTTTCTGTTAGCCCAATCTTACCAAGCGTTCCCTGCGAGGTGCCTCCTTCTTTGGCTAGTTGTGCTTTGGGTGTTTCGTTTTGGCTTTTAGGCGACTCGCGATGCATGCCTGTTGGAAGGGAGGGGAGCTGCTGTTTCTCTGTGTTTTCGGATCTCTCTATCCTGAGCTGCTTCCCTTAGTTGCTATGACCTACACTTATTTTGTGTGTGCGAGGGTTTGAAGCTCTCGCAGTGTTGCTGTGGCCCTATTTGTGCTCACGCCATCAGTGCTGCGATGCATGTAGGGCTGGGTGCTGTTTCATTGGGAGCTGTTATGACCGCGGCAGCATCAGCAGTAGCAGACGTTTCCTTTTTTTTGCTGGTCATGCTCGCTCTCCTTCTCGCCTTGTGCCGATCGTGCTCCCATTTCAGGACGTGTGTTGCCGGCTTCGCGCGACCGTCTCCTGCTTTGTCATTGGTTTTGGTGCCTTTTTGTGTGAATGTGTGTACGACGTGGCCGTGGCTGGGGCGCACTGTATTTCGTCTTTTTTTTTCGTAGGTCTTCTCTCTGTGCTGCCCTGTACCCCCCTCTTCAGCCCTTTCTCTTGCTCCATTCATGTTCTTTTCGCCATCCCTGTCGCTGTGCCCCTTCATATTAATCGGCACGGCTATCGAATAGCAACATCACAAAACGGAAAAGGAAAGGGGAATGCAAACACGCACGCTCGCCGCATAAGAGGAAGACGCGGTCCGACGAAGAGGACGTGCCACGACCTTCTCACGCTCGAGCCCGCAAAGCAGTGCCATGAGATGCTTCACGTCGGGGGTGTACTACAAGCCTGCCCACAATCGCTATGCGGGTGGCGGGCTGTGGACGCAACCTGCGAGAACCAAGGAAGCAAACCATGAAGCTCATTTGCTATGCGGAGCGTCCACCGTGTAGCTGAATGCCCTTGAGCATCTTTGCCGTGTGCTGAATTCAGTCGCTATAACTCTTTCTCTCTCTCTCTGCGTTGGCCTTTGGCGTTCCTCCTCTGCTTTCGATTTCTCCCTCGCTTTCGTCCCATGTCCTCGTCTTTTTCGTTCTTGCCCTCCCTCTTCCCTCCTCCTCGTCCTCGTGGGGGTTTTCGCCCCTCTTTGTGTGCGCTTCGTGGTGCCTCCTCCCCTTTCACCTAGGAGCTGCGCAACAACAAGTGCGCACAAGAAACAAAACCAAACGAATAGAGGGCGAGTCAGGGCACCTGCTTTGCTGTTCCAGTTTTTTCGAGTGTTTGGCTCTCCTTTCCTTTCTATCTCGGCGTCCCCCTTCTCCTTTCGCACCCACTCACCCTCTCCCTTCCCTCTCTCCCGCTTCATTTGCTACCGCGCCTTCCCTCTGGCCCTCCCATCTCACCGCTGCCACTGAATGCACGCAGCCACTCACCGCTTCAGATGCGTTGTCTATCTTCCTCCGTGTCTCCCCACTCTCTGTCTGCCTCTGTGCTTTCCTCTTTCTTTTTGCGTTCTCCACGTCTAGGGCCACACAAACACACACACACACACACACACACGGAAGCGCGCAGCTTTTTCGCTCCCGCTGCTGCTTTTTTATTGTTGCCCCCCCCCCCCCCCCGCCATATGTCCTCTCTCCTTCCTTTGGGCATGTGGAGACAGTGACCCATGATAAACACCCCGAAGGATGCGCCGGCGGCCACGCTGTCGCCCTCAAAACTTGAGCCGACAGCGGCAAGTTCTCACCGGGAGAGGAGGGCAGGCGTGTGTCAACGCGGCTGCGCCTCGAGCTGAGCATGAAAATGACAAGGCTGAGCAAGGACGAAGATAAGGAGCAGCTAAACACGACGGTGGTGGTGTTGAACCGGCCGCCGCCGCCGTCGTGGAGGGCGGCAATCAGCGGACGCCGGTCAATACTCATCTCCACGAGGATACCTTTGTGCGGTACCCACCCACCGTCACCGCCTCTGGCTCCCCTGGGGTACCACAGCTGGGGACTGCGCACGTTGACCGTAGCGCATTACTGTAACACACGTGCCCAAGGCTGCTTCTCACCGCGCGGATGGGGCCTGTGACCGGCCGGGGTAGTGTGGCGCTGAGTACATATTGGGTGACGGAGGAATATCTGGCTCCTCTTAGCGCTCATCGCACTATTTTTGTTTTTTTGCCTTGCTTCACCTTTGCGAACGTGACTTTCCTCCCTGTGTGTGTGTCTTCGCGTGTCTCTATCTCCCACTTTCTTGGCTCACTCACACTCTCATGAACATATATGTATGCATGTATGCTCATATGTTAGTTTAGTTTTCTCACATATTCGCCTGAGGCTATTCGTTTTGCTGTCTTCTTCGCACCTGTTCTCTGCAAGCGCGGTGTCTTGTGGGGCATTCGACTCCCCTCCCGTTCATATCCTTCACCTTTTTTTTTCGAGTTGTTGTACGTTGCTCCCCCTCCCTCCCCCTCTCTCTTTCCTTCTATTTTCTGCTCGGCTTCTTCTTGCGTTTTTCGACTCGTAAGCAGATAAACAAATACATGTATCAGCGTGCTTTCCGCTTTTTTGCGTTCTTTCTAGTTGTGTGCTTTGAAGGGTTCCGCTGCTACTCGCCGCTCTCTTTCCCTCTCTCAACGTTTCCCCTCACCCCACATAAACGCTATCTTGACTTTTTTCTAGAGTTTGTGCCCCACTTTTGTTCTCTGCTTCGTCTCCGCGTGCGTGCACGTGATTATTTATCTTCGCTTTTCCATGTCTGCGAATGGGAGGCGTGCCTACAAGAGGAGAGGGAAACAGGCGTGGGCCTGAAAAGTCACACACACACACACGTAAATCACTCTGCCAGTGCACGCCAGGAGGGACGTGACGATGTGTATTCATATATATATATATATATTATGTGTGTATGCATTTGTGAGCTTTCTTTACTTCACTGCTGTTTTTATTGCTGAGGTCGGGGCTGCTGTGTTCTGCGCGCGAGTAGCGTTACTGAGCGTGTGAATGTTTGTCTCTCGTTCTCACGTTGCATTCCTCTTTCATGTTCGCCTTCTTCACCCTTCTCTTCGCGGTTCGGGTGCTGTAGCTCGTGTGTGTAGGTGTGTGTATGTGTGTGTCTATGTTCATGCCTGCATGCACCGACAGAAACGCACCCGCCAATGTGCCGCTTCCTCCTCTCCGCACGTGTCCTGCTCACAGGCGCGCTCAGGTGCCCCATGCGCGAAAGAGGCGATGGGAGCCTACTCGCACATGCACCAGCGAGCTACTCGAGAAAGAAATGCACTGCACACCCACGACATCGAGGGATTCCAGAACATTAGATCGACCAACAAAGATAAAGGAGGGGGGGGGTACATGTGCGTACAGTGCCGTCTTCCTCTTTTTGTCGCGCCTCCCTCGACCACTACGGCACCCGCTCCTTTAGCGCTTCTCTGCTTGTGCACCCTCCCTCTCCCCAAGGCAAGCAGGCAACCGATGCGGTTTCCTCCGCTGCCGCGAAGGTATTCTACCTCCATTCATATGCCGCGCCTTCATCCTTCGCACTTCACATGTCTTCCCTCTTCGCTGACCCTTTTCTTTGTGGTGGTTGTTGTCTCCGGACTCTGCGGATGGGGCGATTTTTCATCTCGCGCGCGGACGGACGCGCGGGAGGAGCATGTGTGTGCTCGCGCACGTTTTCGGCGTCTCGTTTCTCACTCACGCATCGCGCATTTCTTTCATTTTTAATTATCATCGACGAGCACGCACGGAAAAGCAGAGTGCTGAGCGACAGACAGGGGTAGGGGAGTGGGAGGCCAGTGAGGACCGAGTACGCTGCATTGCCTCAGCGGTCTCTCTTACTTGTAGCCCCTCACGGCTCCACCTTTACACACCCCCACGTGCGCGCAGACTCAGCTGCATATGAGTCACAGGGGTGTACCTTTCAAGGCCCGCGCTGGCAAAGCAGCGACAGCCGCCGCCGACGAACCTGGCAATTCTGTTCCTCTGACCTCGCCTTCTGATGCTTTAAACGGCCGAAAAGGTGCTGACCTCGCCACTGGCAAGGGAACCACCTCGGGGGAGGAGTTTGTGTGCGTTCGAGCTATCGCCCAGGCGGGCAGTAGCAGTAGCGCCCAGCTGACGGTGGTGCACCGCCTCCTGAAGAGTGTCTTGGCAGCCGCAGGCAATGTTGTTCGCGGCACCGACTCACAGCGCAAGTTCACAAGCCTATACACAGAGTTTTGCATCAGTGCTGTGCGTAGCTTGGCGGATGTGGAGGACGCTGTGTACGAGCTCACTAACCCAGGCTGTCGCGCTGCCGACGCTGCAGACTGCGAAATTGAAGGCATCGACGATGCCGAGTTCCTTAAACAAGTGGCCGCATATGTGGCGACGCACACCAGCGCCCTCGGCGTGGCATACCTAGAGCACGTTGGTCGGTCTGCCCTCGAGAAGCTGCAGAAACAGCAACGTAAACGGGAGCGCTCCACTACCACGGGCAGCGGCAGCGCTGCCACTTCGGGCCACCGGCCGGCTAAGGTGAGTCGCACGCTCATCGCCAGGGGTGCCGGTGCTCAAGCAGCCCATGGCGGCGCCGCCGTTGATATGCATGACAGCTCTCATTTCGACTCTCTCGGTCTTGTGGATGCACAGGAGACCATGCGGTGCGCTCTGCAGGCAATTGAGAGTGAGAAACAGACGGCTGTTTCCGCACCCACTGATGCGGCAGCCGCGTCGCGTCGCGGTCTCCAAGCTTTTGCTGCGACGCAACTGGGACTGGGCTACTCCGATGCCCGCCCCTCTGGTGTGTTTTTGTCCAGGGCACCTGGCGGCCTCTCCGCGGCAGCGACAACGTCGGGCGGGACGCCGCTTGGCAATGGCACGGTCGCGTACGAGCTGCGCGACCCCCATCTGAAGCTGAGCAGCATTCCAGAGCTGTCTGCCCGTATGCAGCCGTGGACGATCCCGCTGCCGTCCAGCGGCGTGTACTTGGACCGAGTGACGATGGAGCGCGACCGCAGAGGCGGGAACGCGAGCGGCAACGAAACCAGCACCGCCACCGCGGCGGTGGAACCGACCAAGGCAGCATTGGAGGTGTGCCTCGCACCGACGCCCATGGAGTTCCTGCGACAGTGGGAAAGCCGTGAGGCCGCGCTTGCGGCGGAGCAGCAGCAACAGCCTTCGTCGGCCCCGGCCTTCGTCGGGGGCCCCTACAGCGTAGTTCCTTACGCCGGTAGCGGCAGCCGTGCTGGTGGGCCGTCGACCGGCGGCAGCCCGCGTTCCACGGCACCTTTGTCAACGCCCCCCCTTTGCTTGTCCCCCAACAGCAGCCCTCTCGGGCATCACCCTCCCTTTCTGCCTGAGTCGGAGGCTCGCACCAGCGGCGCCGACGTCGACCCCATATCTGCATTCTCCTCTGCCTTCTTTCCAGCGGTGCGGGACAAGCGGACCACGACAAGCCTGCCAACGTACGTGATGGCAAACCTTTCCCACTACGGCGTGTCGAAGATGGAGTACGTGTACACGATGGGGCCGACGAGCAAGTGACACGTGTGTGCGCTCACTGCTCTCTGTGTTTAGCATCCTACTGCTGCGTGTAAGACGGCCAGCGTATAGGCGTTCGCAAGCCTCCCAAAAGAGCAAAAGAAGAACCAACCGTGCTGCCGTGCCCGGGTGTGTCCTGCCCCCCACTCGTTGTGATGGCCATCAAAAGGCATCCCATGACGACGACGTCTGCTCCCGCCCCCGTCCGAGCCCCCCTTTCACGGTGCAGGAGTCTCTCCCTCCTTTTCTTTTGCTCTTCTTTTAATGTGTTGTTTTCCCCTTCTGCTTGCCACCCGTCACACTTCCCCCCCCCCCCACACACACACACACACACACCTCCGCTGTGTTTTGGTGTTACCACGTTCCACTGCTCACGCACCCCCGTGTGCTTGCTGTACTGGGCGTGCGTATATATATATATAAGGCCCAAAGCTTCGGCTTCCCCCCACTCCTCCTCCGCATCGTCGTTCTCCTCCTTTCATGCCCACGCTTTCACTTCTTCCCCCACCCCTCCCACAGACATGCACAACGCGATTGGGTGGCAGCGCTGGTGAAATCACAATCTGCAATCACGTATAGCCACCTTCGCTTTTTTTCTTTCGTGCTTGTGCTATCACCTCTCACTCTCTTGCCTCTTCCTCGTCGGTTCCACGCTCACCTCAACCCCACCGTCGTCCGCGTGCTGTGCCGTGAAGTGCGTCTCTTTCGGTCAGCGCGTGTGTGTATCCGTAGATGCGAAGCGTCAAGCGAGAGAGCCGCACGCCGACACGGAAGCGGCCTTTCTATTCAGTATGTCCTCTGCCGCCGCGGCACAGCTGCAGCGACTACTAGACGGATACGTCTCTGCGAGCCTCGATGGACATGAAAGGAAGCTTCTTCCAAACGGAAACAGCGCGCGTGCCAGGAGCTCTCACACATTGGCTCTTGACGCCGCAGATGTGATGAACTGCCTGCCGTTTTTTTCGTCTGTCTTCGGTGCTGCTGGCGGCAGCGTCGCATCGCGAAGGGTACTGCGACTAGCTCCTTCGCAAGCATTCATGGCAGCGGCCGGTCCAGTTACGCGACCGACGGTGGACGAGGCAAGGGCTAGCGACACCTTATCATCGTTTATTCTCTACCTTGGCGACGTGGTGGAGCGGCACCTGCACGCATTCATGTGGGCTGTCTCCGTTGGGCCCCCGTTCTCAACCCTGCACTTCGCAGTCGAGCTGAGACACGGCAACGCTTCCGACGGAAGGAGCAATAAGGAGAGCAGCTCGCATGATGGCAGCGTGAGCGAACGCGGTCACCGCGGCGGGGGTGGTCCGTATGTGAACTTCGTCGCTTGGGTGGCGTTGGAGGTGTATCGCCTCTTGGCGCGAGGTGCCGAGTCTCGGCAGCGTGAGCGGCGCGCTGCCGGTGGTGCCACGTCCGCGGATGCTGGGGCCCGCACAGATGCGTATATACGGTGGGAGCGTGAGATCGGGGAGCGTGTGTCTGCTGCCGTGGCTGCTGCGCGGCAGCTCGCGACGAAGCCTACTGGCTGCAACGATGAGAGCTGGCAAAATATACTGCGGACTATTTCTTCTGCACCCGATGCGCACCTGGACGACGTCTTCGCCACCTACCCACACTTTTTCTACCTGTTCATGTGCGCTGAACTTCTCCCGGACCTTCAGCGACGCTTGCACAGGTGCAGCGAGCCGCCTCTGGTGAGGCTGCGGGAGGCGCTGCGGAGTAATGCGGCGGTCGCACACACGGACGACCAGCAGCCAACTCATCGAACGCGATCCTTGTCTACGGCATTTTGGGCAGACGCTGTGTCGCTTCTGTGCTGCGAATCCACGGCAGCCGCCAGTCGTATCGGCGCGGAGACGACAATGTGCAAAGAAAGCGGTTTTACTCCTACTGCCACCACCCCTGCTCAAACGTCGATCTTCGTGGCGGCGGCGGTAGCGTCATCGCTGGCAGCGCCCCTCTTGAGGCCTGCGTGCCGCTGGATCGATCGAATTGCGTCCTTTACTTCGGCAGCGGCGCCGCACTCACAAGGGCATCTCGTAGTGGCTGACGAGCAGAATCGCGCCCAGGCAGTAATGCACATACTGGACGTGTGCATGCGTTCTCTGCAGCTGGTTCCGCTTCCAATGTATGACGGTTGCGATGCGGATATGCCGCTCAGCCTCGGCAGCTGCGAAATGGCAGGCAACTGGCTGATACCGTCAACGTCGTCGCCGCTGCATGTCCGACCCATGCCGTTGTTCGGGCTGCAGAGACAACGACGCGCTGTGGTGCTGCCGGGGCTGTCGATTGCCGCCACCCGCATCCGCTCTCTGGCTGCGGCGTATTCGGGGAAGGCGAGCACAGTCGACGCGGCGGCGCCGGACGTGTCAGCTCCCGCTGGCACGTGTGTCTGGTCGCCGGCGGGTTCATTGGCACAGATGTTGTGGGCAGAGACGCAGCTGAGCTCCGCAGCGGTGGCGCCATGCTGCGACGACACCAATGCACCTTTCACATCTGTCAGCGCAGTGCCGCACTCGAGGCTGCACCCGGTGGAGTTACTTTTGCTGTTCGAGGACGTGCCGTCTGACGCGGAGGCGTTGGCCCGTTTGCGGGCCGCCCTGGATGCCGAGGCACCCGAGGGATGGGTGGTTATGGTAGTCCAGGCCTCCGTGCCGAAAACTGCGCAGCAGTATATAGAGTCTACTTGGGGCGCAGACGCGCGCCCTGTCCTCCTCCTCAGCGCCGTAGGCCAGTGGGGGCTTCAGCAGTTGGCATTGCGCTTCAATGTGCAGCTTAACACATCCGCCACCGACTTGCGTTGCTTGCGCGGGGTTCGACGCCGTCTCTGTAGCGATAGCGGTGCCGGCCAGCCCCAGGAGCGTCGAGGCTGCGGCGTTGCTGCCCTCCCGCTGCGTGGCCAGCAGTACGCGCCATCGTCCTCCCTGTCGGCGAACGACGGTGCGCAACCCCAGCAGCATGGAAAGGACTACTCACGACATGCGCGCTGTGCAGCGGCCTTCGTCGAGGGGCGGGAGCACTACCTGTTCGTGGTCGGAGAGCGCACCGATGCATTAGAGCCCAGCACCTGTAATGCCTCTGCAGCGATGGAGTCGGAGCGCACCACTGGAACGGTAGCCCACCGCGCTGCGGCCGTCTCTCAAGCGCGGCCAACCGCCTTGCAGCTGCAGCCCTCGCCGCCAACACTGTTCCCACCCAGCGTATCCATGCACTTTCGCGACGACTCGGGGGAGTCAAGCAGCAGCGAGTTGAGCGACACCCGCTCCTTCAGCAGTGGATCCACCTTCTCTGACACAACGGCAGCGGCAGCCATGGCGGCAGGCGGGTCTGACGAACGGGTGATGCGGGCGTGGTATGGCGACCCAGCGGTGCCGCCGATACCCTTCGTCGTGGCGAGTGTCCTGGTTGGGGCGGCCACCAGAGGGGCGCAGCACGAGTTGGTGTACGACATCGGCTACCACTGGCGCCTTCTGCTGCATCAGCTCGTTCTACCTGAGCCGCTTTGCTGCCGGGTGCCCACGAGTGGCGAGCGAGGGGCAACAGCCATGGCGATCCGTAAGTTGGACTCTTTGCTGAAGTCACCTCTGCCAAACGGATTCGCCTCTGCCTCCCCTGCTGGGGCACCAGCGGCGTACACCCCGGAGCAGCTGCGTGTGCTAGGCGCCTTGAGGGACGCCCTCTTGTCTTACGAGCTTCTTTCTCTGCAGCATGGGCCGGAGGGGCGCACGCTAGATGAGTCGTGGCAAGTGCTGCAGAGATACACAGAACCCACCACAAGCCCGTACGAGGGGTGCACAGAGGCACCAGCCGAGTCGTGGCTCGCTGTCCAAAGTGCGTATTTGGCAGTGGCCGACTGCCTGGATGAGCTCTGCCTCACTGTCGTCCTCGGCGGGGGCAATGATGCATCTGCGAACAACGGCGAGTCTCAGGACAGCGCCGCACGCGGCCTCTACTTCTTCCCTGTGATATGAGGCAACTGCGTGGTGCTGCAGGGACAGGCTGAGGAGATTGAGTGAAAGGGAGGGCGTAGCAGAATAACATAAAACTAATCGGCGCTGAGGGGGCGATGCCGTCGACTTCGTGCTTCTCCGTTTTGGCTCATCGGCCCTTCCCCGGGCTAAGTGTGTGTCTGTTTGCTTGTTGCTGTTGTTCCGCTACGTGCATGTGCATGTTTTACCTGTGTAGGAGGCGCGGGACACAGGAATACCCGCGCCACCGTCTCGTCGTCTTCGCTCGATTCTCCCCCTCGTTCTCTCTTTCTGGTTTCTAACCGTTACCGCTACCGCTCCTCGCCTTCCACGTGCGAAAGACGACACGACACACGACACAAACACAAAAGACACGCATACGTACATATATGTATATATGCATACATATATGTACGTATGCGTGTGTGTGTGTGTGTGTGTGAAGGCACACCGAAACGGATGCCGCCTTCCCATCTGCGACGGTCGAACGCGTTGCGGTGCGGCAGTCAGCGGTGAGCTTTGCCAAATGCCGCTCGAAAGGGGCGGGTGCGAGGGGGGGGGGTGTACGGCGATGCATCGCTGGCGTGCTTGTCTTGCCGTTCGGTGCGGGAGATGTATGCAAACTGCTGCTTCCCATCCGTCTTCTTCATTTCCATGGTAGGCATCAACGTGGACGCAGATACGCAAGTGCGCTTGTAGCGTTCTGGCGCATGCAGAATTCAAGAGCGCATGCCTTCGCCGCTTATGAGACTCGACATGACGATGCTCCGCTCCCTACGCTCTCACCGCCTTCGTCCCCTCTTCTCTGCTCTCTCGTTTTTTGCTTTCCTTCCGCGCGTATGCGTGCGTCCGTGTTGAGAGGATGTGTTTCAGCTCTACACTGCGCACACGGCCGCCCTCCCTGCTCGGTGGGGCAGGGCGGTGTACCAGAGAGCGACGGCAAGGGGGAAGAGAGAAGACGGCAGCACTCTCTGCACGCGCACCTACACATGTGTGGGTGTAGGCTTGCATTGCGGTTGGGCTCGGATGGGCACCTTGCGCGCGTGCTCACTGACCGCTCTGATTTGCCGTCCGTTCTCAGCGCGTCATCCGAGTGTGTAAGTGCTCCTTCTTCTTCTCTGTTCCACTTTACCCCTTCGCAGCTTCATTTACTCAAAACGTTGGCCCCGCGCGCCGTCGCTTGCGTGATCACGTGGTGCACGCGTGTGTGTGTGCGGGGGAGGGGGGCCATCGAAAAAGCCCCTGCCCCCCCCCCCTCCTCCAACATCTGCCGCTCTCATCCGAATCTATGTTTTTGTTTTCGTGACTTCTTATATGTGTGCGGGCGCGTTTTTGTGCACACGCACCGCCTCTTCGGTGGTGTGCGCCTGTGCAATCAACCACCACTCTTTTTTTTGCTCGTTGACCTGTCTGCTTCCTCCTATAGCCGTCATGCCCCTCCATCCCTCCCTCCTTCGTTAGTGCGTATGCCCATCTTCGTTACCACCCAGTCACAGACACACGCATGCCTCACCTCAACATCGGCATTATACGTGTCAATGTGCTGCGCACCGAAGCGTAGCTGCTGCAGGCACACACGTCACCCACTTCTTGCACACCTGCGCGCTATGGCG
>NC_009409.2:169042-237605 GCF_000002875.2 Leishmania infantum JPCM5 | reverse complement strand
AAAAGGAAACCGGGCTAACTCGAGGCACAGCAAGCGAGTCATCAAGGGGGGGGGCACACACAACGAGGGAGAGAAGAGTGCAAAGGACGTGCCCCTCTGCAGCTGTGGGTGGCGACTCGGGGGGTGCACGCTCGAAGAGCGTCTTTGTTCACAGCTAAGTTTTTTTTTCGCCTCTTACGGCGTCCTATCTGTCTCGCTTTCTCAGGGTGTGTCTGTGCGTGTTGATGTGTTTCATGTTCTCTTCATTCTGTATCGATACCATCAACTCTCCCCCTCTCGCCCTCCTTACCAATCTCTATTCGTTTACTTGCCTTGTCGATTTTAAAGCACAGATGTTGTTTCGACGTTGGTGCTTCTCTCTCTTGGGTGCGCGCCCATACCGCTCTTATTATTATTATTGTCGCCTAGGGCGCTTCTTGGCTGTGCGCTTGCGTGTCTCTGTGCCTTCTCCCTCACGTTGTATCGCCCCCTCCCCCCTTTCGTTCAGCTTGTGCGCCCTTGCGTGCCGCCGTCGCGGTGTGTGTCTTGGCCCTCTTGGTCCGCTTCAGCATTTCGCCACCGCCACTTATACCGCCTCCTTGCCTTCTCTTTTTGATGCGCCCCTTCGAGCTTTCCTGCTTTCGTGTGTGTTGTATGCATGAAACCAACGAAGATGTGCTTTCCTGCGCGCCTTCCGCTTTGCTCCGTTATCGCGGCCGCTCTTCGTCATGGAGGAGTGCCCCCCCCCCCACCGCACCCTCCGAATACCTCCGACCGTTTTCTCTATCGATTGTTGTGTTTCAAAGAAAAGGATAGCTTGTTTCGTCCTTCCTCTGTGTGTCGACGTGCTTGCGTGTTTGAGTGCGTGCGACCGATAGCCGGCGGCTCTACCTCCGTGCCGTTCTCTGCTTTTAGTTCATCATCATTTGTGTGCTTTTGTCGCCTGCTGGACTCTCTTTCACTCTCTCACCAGTTCTCCGTCACTGTGGCACTCCCCGTACGCTCGGGCTTCTTTGGGTGGGCCCATCATGCTTTTCTCTCTGCGTTGTCGCCCTTGTTCGTCTGCTGTCACACCCTGCGTGGGCTGCGTAGCGAAGGCGTCGCGGGGTCAAAGGATGTAGAGTATCCGAGAGGTAGTGGAGCGGCGTATCGGTCTTGGGAGTTACTTACGAAGGGCCGAGCTGATGAGCAGATCTCTGAACTCAGGTTGTTGGACGACTGCCCTCTGGAGCCTCCTCACCTACTCCTTGCGCTCTCTCGCCGGGATATGCTTGCGTGCACTAGTGCCTCGTGCACTCCTCGCGTTTTTGGTCTGCTATCCTCCCTTCTCTGCGTGCTCCTCTATCTATCCCCCCTTCTCTTGAGGTGACATAGCCGCCGCCCCCCTTCGAATTTAGATCAAGCACGACGAAATGGCGTACTCTGAAAACGTAAAGGGGCAGTCCTGAAGATTCGTCGGGGGTTTTTACTCTTCCCCCTCCCCCACGCAATCGACCCCTTGTTGTATTCTGCAGGTTGCGGTGAGGGGCTCATACGAAGGTAATGCGGTACCGCGCAATGCTTGCTCTGCTATCCTACCTGCCTGGCTGCCTTTACATGCGATGACGGGCTTTTTCGTCGTCTCTCTTTTGCGGCTCCGTTTACGACCTCTGCTTTTTGTGCCAACTTCACTGTTGACCCGTTCTTGCCATGCATACATACATATACGCATATATATATATATATATATATCTTCTCTTTTATACGCCCCTGGAGGTGCGCGTGGTCACGCCGTTGGCCATGCTTCCTTGCTGGCCTTTTCATGTTTTGTGCACCCGAATGCCGGGTTAAGCTGAGCTGCAAACTCTTCCTACTTTACGATCGGGCTTGCGTGCCTGCAACTAAAGATCAGACCGAACCCAATGCGTTACATGACTTAGCACCACCTCCCCCATGATACCGCGCAACGTTCGGAAACGTGTGGGTGTTCCTCGTTTTTCTTTTTCTGCAGTTGATGGCCTTCTCGAGTCGTGCGCGATGGTGTGCCGACGACGTTGCCGGAGAGGGTGAGTGTGTGCTTGTGTGCATCCTTCTCCCATCGCATGCCACTGAGTTCAGTCTCTTCCACAGACCAAAATGGGCGGTGTTTAGCCGCAAAAAAAAGTCTG
Organism: Leishmania infantum JPCM5; assembly: GCF_000002875.2. Classification (NCBI taxonomy): domain Eukaryota; phylum Euglenozoa; class Kinetoplastea; order Trypanosomatida; family Trypanosomatidae; genus Leishmania; species Leishmania infantum. Next base: position 235,479 of record NC_009409.2, on the reverse strand, counting down.
AAAGAAACACTGCCGCACCCATCCAGGAGCACAGAAGAAGCATGCGCGGGCACCACCAAAGAAAAGCTCGTGTGAGGACCTCCCATCCCTCCATGCGCCCTGCTCGACGGAACGAATGAAGCAGCGTACTTGCGCTGCATGCTGAGCCGCGAGTGTGGCCAACTCTTCCCTTGCTCCTCCTTTTCTCTTCTGTTGACGGTTCGCTAAGCGAAGATCGATGGCCAGAACTCGAGTCATCGGGCCAGCTTATTACAAACTAGGAATCCTGCACTGAGGTCACCGCGGCGCTTTTCGGACTCAGTTGCTGTCTCGCCGATCCCTGGGTATCCTCGTTGGCTTCCCCACTTTTTTTTTGTGACCTCGCCCGCTCCTCTGCGTCCTCGTTGCCCCAACCGCCTCCTCCCCTACTTCTGTGTGATCTACTCAGACATCCCCCCTCCCGCATGCACAAGCAAAACACGCAAGGCATACGGGAAAAACGCACGTTGTGAGGCAAAGGGAGATACAGAAGTCACCACATCCACGTTAAGGGGGAGAGACACCCCTCCTCCCCCCTCCCCACACACACACAGAGAGCGAGGCAGCCGGGCAGTACAGTGTTGCTATTATTATTATTAGTTTCCTCTTCGTCAAAGGTGCTGCAGAAAACAAGAAAAGGAAGCAGGACAGAGAGAGGCGATACCGAAAGGAAAAACAGCACAAAGAAACGGCAGGGACTCGCACGCACACGCACGCGCGCCTACGCCCAGAAGGCCATATACACCCACACCAACCCACTCACCCACACCTAAAAACGCACACAGACAGACAAGACAGAAGTATAAGAGTAGCATCGAGCACCATCTACTGCATATATCTCCTTCCACGAACTAAGCGTTGTTTCTCGTTTTTTTTCTATTTGGCTTTTTGTTTTCTTTGGTTGTGCTAGTTTCATCCTTTTTGTGGAGCTGTCCTTGCACCGTCATCTTATTCTCCCCTCACGCCCTGCTCAGCCGCGGCGCTTAGTCGCTTGTTTTTTCTCATTTCCACACAAACATATACATATATATATATACATAAATATATATAAGCATATGTAAAGAGATAAACTTGTATACGCATATATGTTATATGTGTATTTGTATCGCTTCTTACTCTGTGTTACTCTCTGAGGCATTCACTCTCTCTCTCCCCCAAAAAATTGTAGTGTACACATCTCCTTTTTTTTTTCTGGTTTGCTGTTACTCTCGTTCCGTGTACATATTTCCTGTGTCGCTGCGGCGTTCGGCCTGGGCTACACACATACACACACACACACACACACACACACACACACACGCACCTCCACACGCTATCCTTCTTCTTGCGCCGCCATTCTTTTTCTTGCTCCAGCGATTCTCTTGTGGGCGATAAACAGTCGCGAATTGTGTCAGCGACAGCAACAAAGGCCTAACAAAGTGGCATACAGGCGAGAAAATATATCGGAGGTGGACCGATCAGAAGACACAGACGTGTCGCTTTCAAAACTAAAAGTCAAGAAGGACGCGGCGACCGAGACTCCTGCCTGTCTCTGTCTCTCCGTATATAGTCGTATTTGTGTCTTTCTGTGTGTATGTGAGGGAGAGATCTTACGACAACCCCACCGAACTCGTGGGCTGCAACCCCACCCCATCCACAACAACAACCCCCACCCTCTTTCCTTCACACCCTCTTTTGTTGAGTGCCCGTTTGTACGCTTCATTCTCTCTCTCTCCCCTTTTGTTGTCGTTGTTGGTATTGTCGTTGTGTGCGGCGCCCCTTTTTTTTTCGTGCTCCTTACCCAGCTTCTTTGTGTTTCTTTCTGCCCCACCCTCCCTCCTTTTCTTTTGGTTTCATGTCTTTGCTGGTGCTCACCGGCTAGCCCTCACTCCGTCTCCGCTGTTTCTTCCTCGTTCCTTTTTCCTTTGTGTTTTCATTTTGACGTTCACGTTGTCCGCCGCCGCCGTTTCACCTCATCATTCGTTTGCGTACACTGAAAAGGCTCTGTGTCTTTTCCTGTCCTGTTGCTTGGCGTATGCTGATCTGATTTCTTCCCTGCTCTCTTCTTTCTTACCTCTCACGGCCCTCCCCTTTCTCCCACCTCCTCTCTCGCCGTCTACGACCACCTGTTTGCTGTGTATGTGTTGTGTGCTGCCCCCTCTCTCTCTCCATCTCTCTCCCTGTCCCTTTTCTGCATTTGCACCTTGGGATCTGCTGTTTTTCGTTGTTTTATCTTTATGTCATCATCGTTGAAAACAAAACAGTACGACTGAACACACACACACGGCACGCTTCGTCCTTCTTTTCCTTTCTTTTTTCTTTATTTTCGTTTTCACACTAGATGTTTTGATTACGTGTTTGGTTGCTGCCTTTTCTCTCTCTCTCTCGATCTCTCTCTATCCCTATCTCCATCTTCTCCCCCCTTCCCATCACTCTGTCTTCCGTCGACGCTTGCCGCTTTCTTTTTTTTTGTTTGTCTCTGTCGCCCTTTAGAGATCACACATCACTTCGTCTCCTCTTCTCTTTTTCTTTCTCGGTTGTTTTCGGTTCCTCTTCTCGCGTTTGGGTGCCCACGCTCCTACCTTGTCTCCGCATCCTCGCGTTGTTCTCGGGTAATTCGACCGCAGGGGGGGGGGATCGAGCAGGGCAGAGTGCGCACAAGCACATCCCCTTGGTAACATCCACACTGCACAGGGCCGCTGCTGACGTTTTCTTGGTCTACAACCGTATTATGTGGCCGTAGGTGGCGAAGCTCGTGGACAGCCTTCAGAACGCTTCTTCCTCCAACCTGAGTGCCTCACGCAACGCCAAAGTCAGCTTGTCGCATCGCATGGACTTGTCTCCGCTGCAACTGCATGATGAGGCGGCGCCCCTACGCCGCAGTACCGGCGTGGCGGCCACCTTTGGTGGGCTTTCGCCTCCTCTGCCTAGCGAGCGCCAATCCATAGACCAGCCACGGCGGCACAAGAGCGACAAGCATCACCACATCAGCCGCGACAGTAGTCCTAACCCGACCATCGGATCCTGTAGCGGAGACGCACCGACTTCCCAGGCAAGCTTGCCGCTGCTGGCCGGTATGATGGCCTCGCGCAAGGAGCTTTTCACCGAGCTCGCCATTCCTTCCACCCAATCGATGAATGGGCAGCAGCAGGCTCAAGGCATGAGCTCCTCTCCCGCTGATGCCGCACAACCGTCAACATCACAGGATGGGGTTGGTACTGCTTCGCGCGCTCTCTCGCCGCGTGCGTTGTCCACTCTGGGAAGTCTAGGCCCTAGCGGGCCGGTGGCTGGGCTACTAGCCACATCCCCGCCGGGTAAGGACCTGTCAAACGCCGCATTACGAGGTGGTTTTCTGTCCGAAAGCATCTCCCTCGTCGAGTCATCAGTATCGTCCATATCACGCAGCGCACTCCGGCTGCACCGCGGCAGAGCGCGTGATCGCCTTCCCAGCGACCGTGAAGACTCCAGCGGCATGGGCGGCGGCAGGAATGATGATGTGCCGTCGCAGGTGCAACTGCCACCCATCACACGCTCTCTGACGAGCGCCTCCGCCAGCTTGCGAGGTCGCCAGTTTCCCACCGCCCTGCAGGAGCTGGAGGGTTCGAGTGCTGGTATTGGGTTGCCGACGCTGTCTTGCTCCTCCTCGCTCAACTCGATGCGCCACGAAGACGAGGGCCCGTGTCTTGCGCCAGCCCTGAAGATTGTGTTGGAGGCGTCGGCAGCTGTTGGGCAGCCACCGCGGCCGCTGCATCCGGCGGCCCTCCCCAGAAGCAGCGATGAGCGTTGTGATGTCGACTCAATCAAGCCATCCAGCTCGTTCAGCTTGGTGCAGTCTGCACGCCGTGCGATTGCCATGGGCATGGGCAGTGACGACGATGCCAAGACGAGAGGGCATCAGCCGACCCCAATCGAGGTCAGCGACCGCGGCGACGGTACCACCATGCTTGCCACAGCCCCGGTGTCGCTCACGGTGGAGGCGGCACCGCTGACGCTGACAGGCGGTCTGACGGGCCAGTCGTCCTCACGGAACTCGACCGGGATGAGGCAAACGACCTGTGCAAACACCCCCGCCTTTCCGTTCGAAAAAAACGCGGCCGTCACGCCCATCGCGAACTCGGGCTTCAGCCGCTTCGACACCGCCGTTCTCGAGAGCGGCGATTACGCACCAGAGGCGACGCGACCGCCGACCGGCGAGCGTTCCAGCGGCCCCAAGCACGGAAGCTTGCAAAGCCTTGACCACGACAACTACACGACCGCCGCGCGCGGCGCGACGGGCCAGCAGCGACCCAGCGACTCCATCGAGAACGACGACGCCGCGCACCAGAAGCGGGCGAAGCGCCGCCTGAGGAAGACACGGAAGAAGGGCAAGGCCAAGCGGCAAAAAAACGGCGAGGCAGTGGCGGAGGGCGAGAACGGCGTGGCTGTTGATTCGCTGAAGGCGGCTGCGGTTGCTCACAGGTCGGACAGCGCCCTGGCCCGCAAGCGCGAGCGCAAGCGACAGCTGAAGCACGAGAAGATGAAGGAGATGTCGTCGGAGGAGCGTCGCCAGTACAAGGCGGAGCATCAGCGCCGGCGTGCTGCGAAAAAGGCAATGCGCTCCTCCGCAGCGGCGGCCTCGCCACACCTCGAGCACGACAATCATGGTGACTGGAGCGGCAGCAGGCCGTACCACAGCAGCGATCCCTCTGCTTCTTTCTCTCCGGCGCCCGTGCCCACGGCGGGTGCTGTTAAGCAGCATCCGCCGCTGTCGTCCTCGCCGGAACTGTCTCAGCCTTTGGCACCTGTTACCGCCGCGGCTGCAGACCCTGATGCCAAGATGACAAGCTCGCACGCGCGGCAGCCATCAACAAAGTCGGAAGTCGAGCAGAGCGTCCCGAGCCTGGTCGACAGGTCCTCTTTGGAGGATCTTGCTGCGACGCTTTCGCCGCAGGTCCTCGCCAGCACGTGCAGCGCGTCCACCAATGCGCTGGCCGACGGAAGCAGTTCCTTGCTGAAGGCGTTTCAAGGACGGCGGTGCACGAGCGCTTCTGGTGGAGGCGCTCCCGTCGTTCCCAGCACGGCGTACCCTTCGAAGTTGATGTCGAGCACCCCGATGCCGTTTCGGCGTCGCCTTTTCACCGACATTGCTGGCAGGCCGCAACATCAGGGAGGCACAAACAGCTTTCTCCACGTAAGCAGCAGCACCCCAGCCAACGTCAGCGGCCTGGAAGGGCAGCTGCAGGTCCACAATGCGGACGCCGAGGGCTTCGGTATGGAGCACGATGCTACGCTTGAGGCAAGTGGCGGCAGCGCGGATAACTACGATGACAACGAGAGCCGAGGTCCACCGCGCAGACAACCAATGGACGAAAGCGGCTCCGTCGTCGACGTGGTTCCCGAGCGCGCTCCGATGCCCGACGGGGGTGCGCTGAGTCCATCCCCACACCTTCCCGCAGCCGCGGCGGGATCCGGAACAGCCGCCATTCTGGAACTGAAGCAGCAACAGGAGGTGCAGCAGCGGTATCGGCTGCCCTCGCTGGCGGCCGGCACTTCGCTCGCTGCCATGCTTGTCTCCGTGGCCAATGCAAATGGCGATGTCGCTTCGGCCGATGCGAGCGAGGCTTCGTTGATGACTGCGTCTGCTCCAGGACGGGGGGCCGATCATTGTCAAGGGTCGAGTCTGCCTCTGCGACCCGATGCGAAGACGAGCCAGTCAGTGGAGCCAGGCCTGAACCAGTCGCCCACGGGCGATGCGCTGACTGGCGCCGTCACGAAGGGGACCGCCGTCATGCCCGTCACCTCCATGTCGTACTGCTCCGCATACAGTCGATCTCATACGAGGGATTGGGAGCCGGCAGCAGTCGAGCCGGCGGTGAAGGGTGCTGGTGGTGCGGAAGGGTGTGGCGCAGGGCAAAAAGCTCTAACACCGGCGGCAGCCGTATCAGCAGCAATGGCAGCGGCGCGGAAGGCCAGACGGAGCCCGTCCTCGTCGTGCTCTTCTTTGCGTAGCCGCAGTAGCGACGACGAGAGCGCCGACGGCAGCTCCGGGTACAGCTACAGCAGCTACAGTAGCAGCGGTAGCTTGGTGCCGGAGGTGCTGCAGCTGGTGGGAGGCTGCACTGTGCCGCCCCCTGTGGCTGCCTTCTCCGATCTCAAGTACCGCTACTCTTGCGTGCCGCAGCTGCACAGCTACGCCGAGCCGGCTATCATCCACGAGTGGAACCTCGCCGAGGGCTGCTGGGGCAGTGTGGAGACGAGCGTGGTGCTGAATCCGCAGCCCTTCTCGAAGGGGAACATGCGTGCGTCCTACTACATGATCGACATGCGTCGGCTCAACTGCCTCTTGGTGGCGAAGCGGTATTTGAGGTCGACCGTGAGGGACGACCAGTACTTTGACGACGTCTCAATGCACAGCATTGCGGGGCACTGGGCACGTGCCTTCAACATGATGCATCCACCGAAGGAGGTCCGCTTCGTCCCTGCGGCTGTGTTGGTCCTACCGAAGCGCAACCCACCGCTGATACTGGCCATGGAGCCGCAGCTGACAGGCAAGTTTGTGAAGTACAATAACAACTGCGGCTACGTGCGGCGAAAGGCGCGGTGGACGCCGCAGGCCTTCTCGCACTTCACGTACCACGCCAGCAATCATGAGCTGATGGTGGTGGACATCCAAGGCGTCGACGACTACTACACCGACCCGCAGATTCTCTCCTCAGACGGGGAGGGATATGGCCGCGGCAACCTCGGCGAAGAGGGCATCCGGCGCTTCCTCGAGAGCCACAGGTGCAACGAGGTTTGTCGCGCTGTGGGCCTGCCTCCGCTGCAGCGCAACGCCAAGGGTGCCGTTATCACACCTCTGGCGTCGCCAGGGAGTGGCCGTAGCAGCGCCGGGCCAGGCACACCGGCGGCAAAGGATCGTCTGAATACAGCGATGCCCTGCGCGTCTGGGTTGAAGGAGGAGCGACTCCCCCCGAAGGCCTTCGTGCTCGCCCGCCGCGCTTCCTCGGGGAACACTCCAGGCCAAGAGCACAACGGCGTGCAGCTCGGTTCGCGACAGCCGAGCGAGACCAACCTGATGTTGTCGCCAGCGCCGCCACCGCGGCAGACGCTGCACACCGGCAGCAGACCGTCGTCTCCGTCGCCACTGGCAGCAGCGCCTTCTGCGCTGACCCCGGGAGCCTTGCCACACCGCGTGGGGCCGGTGCAGAACTGCGGCGTAAAGTACGTTCGCTACCCGCGACAGGCGCTCATCCGGCCGCAGAGCCAGTACTTCGTCTCCACGGTCGCGGGCGGCCTCATGTCAGTGCCGCCGCAAGGCAGTAGTGTGCCAAACGGGTACGGTAGCGGCAGCTCCTTCTCGGCGCTTCAAAGCTACCCTCCCGCGAGTGAGCAGAGCGGCGGCGCGCCCAGCGGTATGGCTGGTGTTGGCCACGCCAGTACAAGTCCCCCGCCACAAGGCTCTGTGATGGTGGCGGTGCCGCTGCTGCGCCCCCCCGCGGGGGGGCGTCCCGGATACGCCGGCGCCCAGTCTAGCGTTAGCCCGGAAGGATTCCACCTCTTGACGGCGCCGAGGAGCGGAGAGAACGTCGGTTCGTTGCACCAGACGCCGCATGTGCGGCCCAGTGGAACGACCAATCTGGGCGGTGGCGTGCCCAATTTCTACCCGCACCCACCCGTGACGGGCGCTGTCGGCAGCCCTACCGGAAGATGCGCCTCGCACCAGAGCTCGTTTGCTGCAGTGGCGCCGACGATTCAATCCACGGAAGAGGTAGCCATGGCACATAGGCCGAGGTCACGTCGCCAGTCCTTCAGTCGCCGGCCGGTGTTCTCGGCGGTGGAGGAGATGCCGAAGAGGTCCGAGTCCCGCTACCATGGCCACCCTCATTTGCACTGAGGCGAGAGAGTGTATGTTTGTGCGTGTGCTCGCTGCCAATGGTGCGGCGCGTAGCACTTGTTGACGCATACCCGATGTGAACGTTGTGCTGATGCTACCACTTGTGCACGCACTGGCGCTCGTTTCTCTTCTCTTGACTTCCCTCTTTTGGAGGGAGAAGAGAGGGTGGCCGTGGTGGTAACATATTGGTGCACCCCACCCTCTCTTTCTCTCTCTGTATGTGTGCACCATTCGCAGGCACACCCCACACACGTATCGGCGCGCTTCTCCCTTCTCCTTTGTTCCTTCCAGGTGTGTTGGATCTTCTCTTACATCTTCATTCTTGTCTCCGTCTTGTTGAATCCGCCGCCCCCTCCACCTTAACCTCCGTGCGTCGTGGCTACTGACTAGCAACACCACCCCCTCCGCCCACTTCTCTCCCAGGGCGAGAGAGAGCGAGCGAGCGAGACATAAACACACACGAGAACACACACACACACACACGCATGCAGAAAGGGCACTTATGGGCGCGTACCATGTGCATATTTCTGACGCGACGTTGGTAGACCCGTTTAACACCCTCCTCTTCTTCCCATCCAAAGCGCCGCCTCAGTGAGCGGGTACACACAAACACACAGAATCCCCTCTCCTCCCCTCCCCTCCTCCTCGCACCCACGGATCTTTACTCGTCCCTCGCCTCCGCTTTTCCTTCTCTCCTCCTGTGTTCCGCTTCCATGTGGATGGGCGGGTGGATGCCACTGTTCTCCTCAACCACCTCGGCTTCTTCGTCTCCCCTTTTGTTTTGCTGTGTGTGCGTATATATATGTGTGTGCGCGCGCGTGTGTGCGTACGTCGTTCTCACACGGCCACCCCCGGAGAGCTGCCTGGCTTTCTTCGCTTGCCGTGGGCTCGTTCTTGCGTGTTCTACTCCACTGCTGCTGCGTGATGATTGCACCCCGTGTGCGCGCTTCGGTGCTTGAGGCGAAGATGATGATGCACCTCGACGCAGGAAATCGGAGTTACAGAATGAACTCGTTGTGGCTCAGGTAAATAGAATGCGAAACGAAACCGTTGTTGCGCTAATGCGTACTCCTGCATGTGAGAGAAAAGGAGAGATGGAGAACGGCCAACACGTGAGGCGTTGCAATGGACGGGGTCTGTGGACTTGCTTCGTTTTGTGTTGCTGTTGCCTCCCTTTCCCCCTTCCTTGGCCCTCTTTTTCTTTTCTCTATCTCACTGCCCTCCCCCCGTGCCGCCTTTTCCATGCATCATCCTCCGCCGTGTGCGCACGTGTGCCTCTCACCCTTTCCACACTGTGCCGCTCTTCTCTCTGTGCGCATTGGAAGAACCCACCACCACCGCCGTTTCTTTTCCTTGGCGTTCTCCTGCGCTGTCGTTCTGCTTTCAACGGCTGCGATGTGTCGTGCTCTTTGTTGTCGTTTCGCGTCTATATTTTTCGGCTCTCTTCTTATTCCTTTCCAGCCATGGGAACGACGCTTCTCGCCTCCTTCTCTCTCCCATCAGCTCATTTCCGTTTCCTCTTTTGTTGCTCTTCCTCCTAGACCAGTTGTGCCACGACTTCCGCCCAGCCTGCCCCCCAAACCCCCGAATCTCTCTCTCTCATCTCCCTTCGTCTCTTTTTGATGTCTATCTTGCTCTCGTTGTTCTCTCTTTTTCGCGGCTTCGCTGCTCTGCCCGGCGACAGTGGGTGATGTCTATGAAGACGGAAAACTGCGGCGGGCAGCCGAGACCGCTGCTCTCTTGATGTTGTGAATGCTGGCTCGGTGACAGAGAGACGAGGAGGAGATACAAGCGAGTAGTGTATGCTCACGTCTTTGTATAACGACGTCCTGCACCTGAGTTCGCCTCTTCACACGGCCCACCATCACGTCTCTGGTTTTCGAGTCTGCATCGGCCGAGCCCTCTTTTGGTTGGCCCGTATACGGGCATTCTTTGCCCGCCGCTGACAAGCGAGGGCTCGTTGTGAGATTGGTGGTGTGCTGCGTGTCTGTGTTGCTCTCTTCTTTTGGTTTTCTCTGTTCCATTCTCTCGGTGCGTGACTATCTGTGTCCCGATTTCGAGCTCACGAGGGTGAGGTCTCACTCCCGGCAGACAACCCGGCCGGAGATGACGATGACAAAAAAGGACGGCGTGGAAAGCACTTGAAGCTCCGTTGTTTGTCGCACCGGCGTACCTCTTGTGCTGCGGCTGTAAAGTCGTGGCTCTTCTGGATGGCAGCCATGCTACAGAAGCATCCACATGACGGAGCTGATACGAGAACGAGGAAGAACAGCGACGAGGGGTATGAGGAGATTCAAAATGGTGTGCTTGACTCCCTCTCCTCCTCTTTGCTATCCCTGCCACTTCTCTATTTCCATCTTTCGTACATGCCTGTACGACTTGTCCCTCCCTCCACAATGCCACCTTACCTCGCTTCTCTCTTCTCCGTGTGGCCTCTCACTTCTTGCCCTCTCCTCTTACCCTCTTTGCATCCTTCCCTCCCCCCTCCCCCCCCCCACACACACACGCAAAACTGCGTGAACGTTGCGCCCAGCTCTCCCCCTTCTTTTCTCTCCCCCTCATTTTTCCCCACCCCCACTCTGCAGCGCGTCTCTGCACATCTCCGTCTACCTCTTTCTTTCGAAGAGCCGAACCTTTGCCGCTCTCTCTAGCCCTCTCTCGCTCTCTCTTCCACATACGACCAGAGCCCTTGTTTCCATCCCCCTCCCCCTTCTGTCTCTGTCTGCGTGTGTGTGTGTGCGCGCGAGCGCAGGTCGGCCGACCATTCCTTTGCTTCGTTGTTGTTTGGGTTCTCTGCGCGTCCCTTTCATTTTCCTGTGCGTTTTTTTTTTCACTCGTGCCCGCTCAGGCTCGCCGGATCGCTCTCCCACCCCGTGTTTCACAGACTCTCTCTCTCTGTTTCGTCCGCTCGTCAGTGGTCTTGCTGCCCGTTTTTCACGCATTGTCAGCTCTCCCCTCCCCCACTCGCACTCCGAGTGCGCACACTTGTGTGTGTGCCTCTCTGCTTGCCACACAGGGCTACACACGTATACACAGCAGGGAACAGCAGCGCAACAAGCGAACGATATTCCCCCACGTAGAGCAAGGCCAGCACCCTAAAGGCCACTAAAAGAAGGCGAGGGAATCAAGGGCAGATAGACACACACGCGTGTGCACATCAACAGAAGCTTATCTCCCCCTTGTTTTCTGGTCATTATCGACGTGCACAAGTGTAGAACTCCTCCTATGTGCCCCAGCCTGAGCGTGGCGGCAAGGTTTCGTGCATTCTCTGTTACTTCATCTCTCTGCTTCTGTGAGTGTGCGTGCGCGTCGGAAGAGTATCTGCATCTCCTGCACTCTCTCGGAACAGCAGGCCCTTTCCTTTCACCGCGTTGAACTCTCTGCTCGTTCCAGCTAGAGAGAGCGCATCATCTGTATACCGTTGCCTTCTCCCTCCCTCCTCCCCCTCCAGACTCGCGTCTAAGCGCGTGCACCCGGAGAGTCGAACTCGACCACTACCACCGTTTGACCATCGAAAAGGGAGGATATGAACTTCACACAGCAGCTGTGGTCTGTGAAGGAGTGGGGCCGCGTGATGGCCACGAGGAGCGAGTACGTCACGATTGTGCACGAGGCGACCAACGATGAAAAATGGGGGCCGACAGGGCCGCAGATGGATGCCGTATGCAACGCCTACCCCCGCGGCGGCCCCGAAATCTTGAACGAGCTGCGCAGCCGCCTCAACAACCGCGACAAGTCATGGCGCCCGTGCTACAAGTCGCTGCTCGTCATCGACCATCTCGCCCGCAACGTCGACGACCGTTACCTGCCGGAGATCTGCGCCTTGGTGCCCCTCATCCGCACCATCTCCACCAGCTTCTACTACACTAACCCCAAGGGTGTCGATCACGGGGTGTCAGTGCGGGAGCGGGCGAAGAAGGTCGCGGACCTTCTCAGTGATGGCCTGCAGCTGCGCGAGGAGCGCATGGTAGCCGCGCAGATCAAGGAGAAACTCTCCCACAACGCTAGCGATGGCGGCGGCCCGAACAGCGGCTCCCCCTACAGCGGAGCTGGCGGCTATGGCGGCTTTTACAGCGGTGGATATGGCGGCAGCCGCGATCGTGACCGGCACCGAAGCTATGGCAAGGGCTCCCGCCAGGCCTATGACTCCTACCGGTCCTCGCCGCCCCCTGCGACGGTTCTGTCGCGCCCGCGCACCAAGGAGGAGCAGGAAAGGTGCGACATGGAGATGGCGCTGCGCTTGCAGCGTGACGAGGAGCGCCGCAGCGGCGTTTCGGCCGAGCAGCTGGAGGAGATGTACGCAACCAAGGTCCGCCAGCGCCAGAACGAGGCTGAGCGCCAGAAAGTGACCGCGGAGGACGACGAGAGGCTCGCCATGCGACTCCAGCAGGAGGAGGAGGAACGGGCGCGGCGCGAGGGCGTATCGCTGCCGACGCTGAACTCGGACAAGCCATCCAGCACGCCAGTAAAGGCCCCCTTGCCCAACCCGCCCGCGACGAATGCGCTGGAAGAACTCTTCGCCCCTCCCCTGTTCTCCCAGCCCGCTGTCGCCGCCCCTGCTTCGTCGGCGGACCCCTTCGATTCCTTCCTCGACTCCCGCTCCGGACTTGCACCACAACAGAACTCGTGGGGGCAGCCCCAACAACAGCCGTCCAGCGTTCAGAACCAATGGGGGCAGCCGCAGACAGCCAACGACGCTTGGGGTGCACCACAGCAATGGCCGCAACAGTCCGTGCCGCCGCTGCAACAGCCCGTGCCGCCGCTGCAACAGCCCGTGCCGCCGCTGCAACAGCAGCAGTTCCACCCTTGGGGACAATCTGCCACCGTCTCAACAAGCAACTCTTGGGGCCAGCCCCAGCAAGGACCTTCGCAGCAGCAGCGCGTGGACAACAACGGCAGCGCTGGCTCGTGGGGTCAAGCTCCTCCGCCTCAGCTGCGGGACCCGTGGGGCCAGCCGCAACAGCAACAGCAACCGCAGCCGCAGCAGCCACCGCAGTCGTCGAATTCTTGGGGTAAGTTTTATCAGCAGCCTCAGCCTGGCCATTGGGGCCAGACATCTGCACCACCTGCGCAGCTGTCCGATACATGGGGCCAGCCACCGGCAAGTAACACAGCGAGGGCTCTCGACTCCTCGAACAGCGGGGGTAACTTGGGCAACATGTGGGGTGCTTTGGACCAGTTCTCCAACCAGCAGCAACATAAGTGAGAGAGCACAGCATCGCTAGTGTGCTCCCTCTTTCTGCCCCCTCCCCCTCCTCCCTATCACTTCCACTTTCACTATTTCAGAGACACCCCCACCCACCCAACAGCCCATATATATATATGTACGTGTCGCTGATGATGAGTTCTTGATGCATGTTGTTGCCGACTAACGCTGCTCTGTCGGTCGTGTTCTGCGTGTGTACGTTTTGGATGCAAGGGACTCCCTCCCCTTCCATCGAGCCGCTTCGGTGCTTACCATGGACCCCATATGGGATACGGTGTGATGTGCTATGCACGCATGCCTCTAAGGCGTCATGAAGGCCGAGAAAAAAAAGGAGAAAAGGCGCGCAGAAGGCGCGAGGGGGAGGGGTGGATGGGGTGGTTGGGAAGGAGCAGGGTCAGGAACGATAGCGCACCAAGTGGAAGGCTCGCAAAGAGGGACGAAGTTCGCGTGCTGTGCGCGCAGATTGAGGCCACCCACCTATTCGTCGTCATAATCTACAATAGTGATCGTAATCTACGCTGACGTCTGAGCGTTTTTTTTTACCTTTGTATGGCTATCTTTCCTAGTGTTCTGTAGCCGTTTTGCGTGTCTGCTGCGCTTGTATATGCATGTATATATATATATGTGTGCGCGCATCTGCCGGCGTTTCTCACTTTCTCACATGCACACACGCACGCACTCACCACACACAAACACACATATACGACCTCCAACTCTTTTTTCTTTTTTTTTTTCCGGCTTTCCTTTGTGTCTCGGTGTGCCTGTGCCCTGTGTGTGTGCGTGCTCCTGTATGCGTGTGCGTCGATGTGGCTGAAGCGCCTCTGATGCTCGGTGCTCTTTTTTTTCTTATTGGTTCCTTTGCTCCCGCTTCTCTCTTTTTGTGTCGTGCGGGAGTGCCTTATCTGGTGAATGTGACAGTGTACGCCGTCGTTGCACGACGACTGCGTTTGTTGCTTGCTGCTGCGGAAGGGCGCTGCAGGGGTGGGGCTCGTTGCTGTCGGGTGTCGTCGCTCGTCTTCGTTCTCCGCCCTCTTTGTTCGTTTTTTTTTTCAGCTCGTTTTGTTTCGCTTGTGCGGTTTTGCCTTTTGAGGACGCCTGTGCGGCGGTTGTGCATGCGAACGAGTCTGTCTGCTGCGTATCTGGGTGCGTATGGCACTCTTTGCCTTCGCTGAGGCGCCCGTTTTTCTGTACGTCTGTGCTTCAATCCTGTCAAGCTGACGGCACACCCTTTCTTGCGCCGCATTGCCTACACACGGAAGCTAAGAGAGCGCAGGGGGCCATACAGACACGTCTTTTCCCCTTCTTTCTGGCTTTCACAGTATGCGACTTCCTGCCTCGGCCGCACATCGAGGCGTACGGGTGCTTGTGCGTGTGCCTTGATGACGATACACATACCAACATACACATACACGCACCAAGTGTCCGGTCCGGCTACCCGCGACACTCACGGATGTGTGCACGTAAACAACTTCCCTCTTTTGCGAGATGGGAAGCGGACGAATCGCACTGACATCTCGCCGTCGTGTGCCGCGCTCAAGCACGATCGCCAGAGAGCACGCTTGTTTGAACCGATGGCCTTCTCTGCTGCTCTTCGTTTTACTTTGCGTCCCCAGCCCCGCCCCCTGACGACGAGGAGGGGGCACACCTGAGAGTGGTATCCGAGGGCCCGGTACACCCACTCTGTAGGGGAGCCAAGCAGCCATCCTATTTCTTCCAACACCTGACCCCTTCTGGTACTGACAGGGCCAAGCACCTACGACGTGGGGAGGTCAGAGCGATGTATCGCGACTCATGTCGGTGGTCGGGTCCTGGATGGGGCTGCGTCGGAGAGAGCTGCGATAAGAAACACGCTTGCGCCACCCACATGATGGTCAGAGTGCCCACGTAGCTCGAGCGCAGCCCACCCGGTCCTCGCTGCCTGCCGGTGGTGGTGGGGGAGCCTCAGCCACCTCGAGGGAGATGCACCAGGCGGCAACCGGCCTCACTGGGGGCGGCTGTGAGGCCGCCCTGCCCAGCGGGTGGGTGGGTAGGGTGTGGGGCAGAGGCCGTGCTCAAATGAGAGGAACGGCAGTGCTGTGATGCGTGCCTTCGGCGGCTTCGAACCGCGCGGATGGGGCCTGTGATCGGTCGGGGTAGTGTGGAGTTGAGCACATGTTGTATGACAGAGAAATGAGCACGCTACAGAGCAGAAAAAAGACCGCACCCTCTGCTGCCTGTGCTTCTGATTGCCGTCTTCCCCTCCCCCGCTGGACTCTGCTCGTCTTGCATCGTGTAGATAGCCGTTCTCTCTCGTCCTCCACCCCATTCTTCCTCGCCTCTTTTTGTTTTTCTCGTTGCATGTCCGCCGATGCGCTCGCTGTCTTCTATTATTATTGATGCATGTCGTGTTGGGTCTACATCACCGCTGCGTTGCTGCGTCGTTTCCTGAGCAAGAGAGAAACAAAGGTGCAATCACACATCTGTGCAGAGTGGCTTGCATGAACCTGCCCTGCCATCTCTCTTACTCAACCGTAGACACTGTGTGCACTCTTATCTTGGTAGACGTCTGTGCGCATCTGCGTGAGGGTAGCAAGGCCTTGGCAGACTAGCGGATTTTAGCCCGCTTTTCTGACATGAAAGGCACCCCCTCTCCGGCATTGGAGTCCTTTTCCGGGGGAGAGGAGGTGTAAGCTCGCCGGGCGCTGTTTAGCTGTAAGCAGTCGAAGGGAGTCGAAGTAGAGTGACGAAAGACGTTTGCAGCACCGCTGGAGAGGTCTTGCTGCAGCCTTCCCTCCCTCCCTCCCTCAGCTCTCTGACCAGCAGCCGAGTACCGCTGTCGTTTTGCCCTTGTTAGCTCCTCACCTTCATCTGCCCCCTTTTCGGTTCGTTTCTCTTTCAGTGTCGTCGTGCACACACACACACACACACACACACACACACACACAGCCCCCATGCTGCGCCGCACTTGTGTATCTCGTGGCCATGCCACATCGAACCTTTTCGCCCCTCCTCACTCGGGTCGTTGGTTCAACCCGCCGCACCAATGGACGATGAGCGACACGTTTGTGCCGGCGTTCTTCCTCGGTTTCTCGCCCATGGCCATCTGTGTATACCTCTACCACGCTGCGTACATGCCGCAGTACTCGCACTACCAGGAGAAGAACTACTACCCGGCCCAAGTGTACACGAAAGAGTTCATCCACAAGTACAACCGCCTGGAGCGCTGGCGTTGGTACTAGGTGCGTGAGAAGAGCATCGGTTGCTTCTGCTTGCGCTTCTCACGTGCACATACACGTATACATATATGCGCATGCATCGCTCGCTTTCATCTCTCTGTGTGTGCTGGGTTACACTCTGTCTTGCATGCTGGTGCCCAGGCGACTGATCTGTGCACGTGTGTGGTCAAGTGGAGGCATACACGACTGCTTGACTCTTCCCTCTCTCTCTCTCGGTGGGCGAGTGTAGTGGCTGTACCTGCGTATTCCTTCCAACGCGAACAAAAAGAAGACATAGGCGTTGCCAAGACCGGAAGACCCCCTCTCCCCACACAAAAAAAGGGGCCATCACCCGCGAACACAGAGAGAAAGAGAGGTGATACTTGCTCACTCGTGCCAGCCAGCCTCCTTCTCTACCTCGTAGTCTCTCTCCCTCTCTCTTCGCCGCTTCTTCGACAGCTCTTGAGGGAA
This sequence comes from Leishmania infantum JPCM5, assembly GCF_000002875.2. Lineage (NCBI taxonomy): Eukaryota > Euglenozoa > Kinetoplastea > Trypanosomatida > Trypanosomatidae > Leishmania > Leishmania infantum. Next base: position 218,738 of record NC_009409.2, on the reverse strand, counting down.
GGTACGTATGCGGTTGGTGTGGCGGTTGTGTCTGCCCTGCTGTGCGCGTGTGCGCCTCCTTCGTCTCACTCCTCTCTTCTTTCACCACATCTCTGTCGTCTGTGCCCCTTCCCCTTCCCCATCTTATTCCCTACGGGAAAACGCACACACCACAGCAGCAGCAGGTGGTTTCATCCACCCCCACCCCCTCCCTCCTGCTACCCTTCATCGCTGTTTTCCCCGTCGGCTTGCGTGTGTGTGTGCGCGCCATCGACGACGCCAGAGAGTGGGGTGAGTTGCGTGGGCGCCCACCTCTTTCTCTGTTCACGTCACCCTCTTCCTCGCAAATACCCGCTCACGGTACCTTCGGCGCCTGCGCGTTTCCGCAAGGCACCACCTGTCGCTGTGCTTCTTCCGATGGAGCTGCACCTGTGCTTGTATGTGTCTGAGTGTTCGCAGCCATGAGTCTGGATTGCGAAGGAGATGGAGCACTGTGCGTGGAGTGCGGTGAGTTCGACTTCTTGCCGTACGCTTGTCCGTGGTGTTGTGGCACATTTTGCGCGGCGCACGCAACTTGCCACCACATTCCCGCCCACGCCGCGCCCACCGCTCCTGGCGCACCATCTACGCTCCCACTCAACAAAGCAGCGGGCGACGCTGCGATGTCAAGTTCCGCCCCGCTGTGCACGCCTCCGCAAGAGGCGCTGCTAACGCTTACCGAAGCTGGGACGACACTGGCGTCAAGCGCGCCCTCTGCGCTGCATCAGCATCGATGTGTCGTGTGCCAGTCCGTGCTGTGCGCTCTGGCGCCATGCCCTCAGTGCGGGGACTGCTACTGCGCTGCCCACCGCTTTCACGGTCACGAGGACATCGCATCGAAGGCGCGGCAGCAGCGGCGAGCAAATCAGCGCGCCGTCTCCTTCGGACAGCAGGACAGGAACGGCGCGACGACGGTCGATCCTGTTGCTGCGTTGTGCGCCCCGTTCACACCAGCACACCCTCTCGTGCTCGCCCCTGTCGGATACCGTAGCCGCCGGACGGATGTGCTGGCGCTCATCGTCGCACCAGCCACCGCCGCAGTGACGAACCTCATAGGATCTGCGGTGGGTGGTACCGAAGCGCCCACCTATACCATCGGCGTCTGCAGCTTAATTGTGGCGACAGAGATGTCAGTGGGCCAGCTACGCGATCGACTCGTGGGGTTTCTGCGAGATGCATCGGCACCCGCAGCGAAGCAGGATCAGGATAGCGAGGCGGCCGGGTGGATGCTGTCTTGGTGGTCGGAGTGGGTCTCCTCAGCGCACGCGACTTTGTTTAGTGTGGCCCCCGCTGCCACCGCCACTGACAGTGCGGCTGTTGTTGGGTCAACATTGCGCCGCGTGCCAGCGCTGTCGCTGGTGCAGCTCCCGGTTGATGCTATTCTCCGGAAAGCACCGATGACGAATGCGACGGTGCTGCTGAGCCTAACCGACGCCGCCTCGGCAGACCACACGACTTCGGAAGAGAGGGCGGCTCTGCAGCGCCTTATGGTAACAGTCCTGTACGGGAAGGCCACCTGCCTGTCGGCACCTTCCTCCTCGGCTGCAGCTCTGTCAACGTCTGCAAGGACGTCTGCCTACCGCGATGACCGCGTCAAGGCGCTCGCCACGCGTCTCTATCTTCAACATCAGCAGCTGCTCCGCCGTACCGCGGCAGGCGCTCAAGAAACCAGCGTGGGTGCCCCGGATACGGCGGCAGACAAAGCGGAATGGCGCAACTCTCAGCCGTCGGAGGATCGCGCCGGGGCCTCTGCGCCGGAGACAGGGATGCTGCCGGAGCCGGCACTCGACGCTGAAGGTGATGCTACTCTGTCTTCTGCTACCGTCATCGATGTGGCTGGCAACGTGACACCGTTGCCGGCCGCGTCTGTGTGGCCGTTTCGACACGCTCCACCGCTGAACAGCTTCGACTTCTTCAACACTAAGCTGAGTCCGTGTGGCGCTTCGGCGATTCGCCCTGCTACCGCCCCGCGCGTTGTCGTGGCGGTCTTCGTCGCGGATGCCGCCATGCCTGTGGCCTTGATGCCAATGTGCATCGCGCTTGGCCGCGACTGGCCGCTCGCCCGTGTGGTGGATCGCCTGCGCGAGGAGGTTGGGGAGCAGCAAATGGCGCAGCACCGTGACGCCAGGGAGGCGCTCAACACCTTCTCTGTGTATCGTCTTGGCAGCGGCAGCGGCGCCGGTTCGGCAGCGGCGGGCACTGAGGGAGGGTTAGCCTGCTTATGGAGCGGCCGCGCGAGAACCCCCACGTCGTCCACTCCGGTGACGCTACAAAACAGGGATGTGCTGCTGCTGTGCCCCGCGGATTTGCCTGGTGCCGAGGCTGCGGTGAAGGACGAGCTGCAGCGACTACGGGGCTTGACGGGGAAGGCGAGGACGGCGCTCAAGGCCGATCAAATGACGAAGTGTGTTGTTATGTGAAGCGCACGCGCACACACACACACGTAAGATTGGCGTAGTGGCCGCAGAGCTGATGGCTTGTATGTGCGTGTGGGTGTGCGCTTGTTCTGAGAAGAGGCCAAAAACGCCGTCTTGGCAGGCACAGCGAGCCGGTGCTACTTAAGACAGGAGGCAAAGAGAGCGGCGGAAAAGGCAGGAAAAGCGGAGAGAGACGCTTTCCCAGAGTCGAGTGCGCGCCTGTGCTTGCGTGGTGTGTGAATGGGCGGGTCTTCTCATTTCACAAGGCGCATCGCCAACTCGCCCGCGCGTCGAATTATGGTTCGCACACACCTCCACTCCTTTTCCTTCGTTCTGTCTGCCTGTCTTCTCCCTCCTTATTCCTACTCCTGCTCCTTCTATCGCGCGCATCCTTCGCGCCGCCTGTGTTTCGGTATGCGTGTGTGTGTGCGTGCGTGCGTGTGATCTAGGAGGCCAGCATCGAGCGTTGTTGGCACAAGCGCCCTGATTCATGTCCGAGGCTGTCGTGCGCGCCGAGCGGGAGCTGTGCGCGTACGTGGTGGCACTCCAGAATGTGCTGCAGGCCGCAACTGAGGATGCCATGCCGCAGAGCCTGTGGGACGGCGCCAGAGAGAAAGACGACGAGGTGGGTGAACCTGCTGCCGATGGAAACCATCACGGCGGAATGCCGGACACGTTGATTCAACAGGTAGAGCGTGAAACAGCACTTGAGCGGCGCCGCATTCACGAGCTTGTGCGCCGGCATCTGGCGCCGCAGCGGGCTGCCCTCCGTGCGGCCATTGTACAGCTCGGTGGTGGTCAGGATGCTTCCGGGAACATCATCGATGTTCCGGTAGCGTTGCTCGATCAGGAAATCGCGGCCGCGGCCACCGAAAGCGCGGAGCTGGGCCGGCGCATGGTGGAGCTGTACGACGAGGCGGCGCTGCTCGCCACGCGAATTGAGGCGGAGGTGATGAGCAAGTCGGTGCCACCCCTGTAGAGAATCTCCCTCCCTCCTGTCCGGTGGCGCACGAGGAGAGAGATACATGAGGGCTGGTTCTGCGGCAGCTGAGGTGCCGCGACTCCTCTCGTTCTTTTTTTTTGGTGCCTGTGAAAGGACGTCAAAAATCTGCTTAGACATTCACATCCACATAAGCAAACCACAAAGAAATGCGGCGTGCTCCCATGCTGTGCCTGTGCCTCTGCACAGCTCTCCGCCCGCTATAATCATAAATGTCTCGCCGCGGGCCACACCTATCCGACTGGAGGATAGGTGGAGAAGGAGGCATCAACTCCCGTCATCAAGGCCGTGTAGTGCAGAGAGGAGAAGAATAGTAAAACAAAGAACCGACGAGTCACAGGTGCGCGAGGCGGCCACCATGATCTGCGTTTGAGTACGCGCTTCTTCATGTCTGTACAAGTAGCGTCCGCACGCCCTCCTCCCACACGGTAGGTCTTGCATTTTGGTGCCGCGCTCCGCCGTTTTTCTCTTGCGCCATGCGACTGCTCGCCCCCTCCCCCTCTTTCTCTCTCTTCTCGTCCTGCCCCTGCCTGCCACCACCGGCGCGCGCGCACACACGCCATCCCGCGACTGTGGGTAGGGGCTGCGAAACGGAAACGGGCATGACTGCATCGCCACCACTACCTCGCACACGCAAGCTAAATAGACACAGCTTGCGGCCCTCAGTTTTTTTCTGTCGGCCTCCTCTCTCGCGCAAGGTCAAGAGTAGTTTGTACGTGCAGGATGCACGCCTGTCGACTACTGCGCCGTGGCCACATGGATGTGGAGCCGTGGATGGGGGTCAGCTGCTACCCCGTAGGACCCTTGCTGGTCGGCGGCGTCCCGACCATTCGCGCCGGCTACGACCACTTTAAGTTTATGCGTCCACAAGCGCCGCTGCGGGCTGTGGGGCTGGACAAGCCTCTGCCACCGGTGCTTTTCAACCGCATGGACCAGATCGTGCTTATCGAAAATGCGCTCGCTCTCCAGCGGACAGAGAATCAGATCTCAGTCACGCTGTCGCAGCTGGCGCTCGGCATTCGCAACGCGGAGAACTTCCTTGAGAAGCATCTCATGAACAAGGAGGTGCGTCCGTCCATCCATACGCTGTGGTTCCACGAGGGTGGTCTGCGCGAGCACCCTCATGTGTTGTCCGGCCTGGCGGCCCACCACTTGGTGCCACTCTTCAGCCTCGTTAGCTACGACGTGGAGCGGGGCAAGATGACGGTCTTCCAGGCGGAGGAGCTATACGAGGAGCTCATGGACTGCTCTGTGGCACAGCCGAAGATTGTGCAGCGCGAGCTGGCGAACCAGATGGTGCGCGTCTACTGCCTGAAGGACGACTATGACAAGGCGATCCGCGTGGTGGATGAGATGTGGGCCAAGCACATCCGGCGCACCTTCGTCACATACGCCCCGCTCTTCCGCATGATCCGCGGGAAGCGGGATGTGGAGCAGCAGATAAAACTGCTGAGTTACATGTACAAAACGGAGGGTGGCAGACTACCCAAATTCCTCTTCATTGACGTGCCGCGGATGCTGTACATGTTTGGTGTGTTTGCCCGCTACAACTGGATCCCGATTAACGTCTGCTTCACCGTTGTGTGCACGGCTCTGACGCTGCAGTACATGAACTACGCGAAGTGGTAGTGTATCTCGTGTGCTTGCGGAGCGGGGGTGGGAATGAGATCTGAACAGGAGCCCCCCTCACCGCAGGCCAGCGCAAGGATGTGTGTGCTTACGCGTAGCGACACTGCGGCTGCACGTTCCAGACACGGCTCACTCGGCTCTGTCCTCCTGGACCTTCTCCACCGGTGGCTGTGATGGATGAGTGGTTGATAGGTTGCCGCTGCTGCTGATGTCTCTCCGTGCAAGTCCCACCTAATGTGTACCCACATGAGCACGCAGAAGAAGAGAAACAAAGCAGAGAATAACCGCAACACCGCAGAAAGGTAGATCACGTGAGGAGGGGGCAGGCGGGCAGATGCACTGCTGCGCACCTACGATCAAGCCGTGAACGGATGTACCTCTTGTGTACCCTTGCTTCATTGTTTTTCCCCCTCTCACGGCTCTTGTACACCAGCATTCGTTGCTGACCACCGTTTTACGCAAAGACCCTTTACGCCACACCAGACATTACCGCCGCTGCTTTTGCATGCACCGGGGGCTTTTATCACGGGTGAATGTGTCTGTGTGTCTCCCGTCAGCCAACACCCTCGTCTTCTTCCCCTCTGGCGCCCCATATTTGCCCACATTGGCGAACGTATGCGCATCTAAACACCAGTCACGCTTGCCCCTTCCTTTTATCTTGCCTTCTCTGCCCAGTGCACATTGGTCTTCCCTCGATTGCTCTCGTACGCGGTGTACGCCCTGCACCAACGCACCTTAGCCTACGCGCCTCCTCACCATCTCCAGCCCCGCGCCACAGCTCGCAGGAGGCGGCAAAGCACAAACAAAATCGTAGGGGAGGAGGAGCACGAGCACCACACCAGGGGAGGGGGGAGGGAGGGGAGCAAGACAGGCTCGTATTGCGGTGGCGGAGAGAGTCGTCCTCGCAAGTGCCGCCGTGAGTCGCTGCCGTCTGCTCAGTCTGTGCGCGTGAGTGCAAGTAGGCGTACAGCTCTGCGCGCGGCCGACGCTTAACTACTAACAAGGCCCCTTCTGCTTTTCCTTGCTTTTTTCTTGTGTGTGTTTCTCTTACTTCCGCCAACGTGGATAGCAACACGCATTTCTCTCGCAGGAGGTGTTGTTGCGGTTTGCGTCTCTCTCGCCATTCCCCGCTTGCTTATCTTGGCCAGTGTGTGAGCGGCATCTCCGCCGACATTCTTTTTTCTCTCCCTCCATCTAGAATGTGCGCCAGCCATGTCGTCTCGCTCATCACACTATAGCGCAAAGTCGCTCTCCTCCTCAGCGGGGGAGTCGATGGTAACGAGCCACAGTACTGGGTCCTCAAGCCGTCACCGTCGCACCGGCACTGCCTGCATACATGAGCCACGCGCTCCACCCATAAAGATGACGGCGATGGAGCGCCTGCAACACATCCGCAACTCCATTACTCGGCTGAAGTACATTTGTGAACGGCAGTATCACACCGCCGCGCTCGATCAGGCGTCCGAGGCGTCCGTCACGCCGTTCTTTGAGCGGCTCCGCAAGAAGCTGTCGAAGCTCGAGTTCAGCCGTAGCCACATCGGCACCCCAGAGACCGGCGGCCCGCAGCAGCTGAAGTACATGGCGAAAGAATCGAGGCAGCTCATGAGCACTGCGCAGGAGGTGGTGCGCGACACCGCGAACACTTCCGCGACGGCGACATGTGTTTACGAGGGTATGCAGCATCATCACATGCAAGAGGCCATGGCGGAGCTGGAGGAGCTGTCCGCGCTCCTGGCAGAGCGCCCCAACGAGCAGCTGAGTCGCGTGAACGCCGATCTTCTGGCGGACCTCGTTGCTTTCCACATCGACGAGTTCGACGCCTTTATGTCGCTGCGTGTCGAAGCGTTTGCGAGGGAAATGCAGAGCGAAGGCGCCTTCTACACCGGCCCCGTCATGACGGATGCGTCTCAGAAGGCTACGCCAGTCGGTGTGTGCTCGGCGGTGCTGCTAGACGTTGCGGTCGGCGTCCGGCCAGCGCGGTCGGCTCGCATCGTGCTTGAGCATGCACGGCATCAGATCAACAAAGTCGAGAACCGTCTGCACGCTGCGGACATCGCGCTGCAGGAGTGCCAGCGGGCGGGCGAGGTTGCAGCAGATGGCCAGCAAAGGCAGCAGGCGGAGGTGCAGCGTCGCGAGTTCACCATCATGAAGGAGCGGATCAGCCACGCCCTGCGCCAGCTGGATCGCGCTCAGCAAGCATGGCTGGAAGAGGAGCAGAGCATCTTCACTCGTGCCGCCTCCGGTAGCCACGATCTGGCGGCGCTGATGCAGACAAAGCACCTGCGCGAGGCGGAGGTGATCGAGGAGGTGCAGCGGCTGCACGACCAGACGATCCACGCTTGCCTGCCGTTCGCCACTCCGCAGTATCACCGCCGCTACGGTGAGACGTACGGCCAGCCGTGCCACGTCCGCCTCGGCTTCCACTTCCTGCCCGATGCGAACACGGCAGCCGAGATGGCCGCCGCTGCTGGATCGGCCAATGCCGCGGCGCCGTCGTCGCTGATGCTGCGCACCTTCTCCACGGAGTACTTTGCGTTGATGCGCCAGCTGCGCGTCGCTCCTGCCGACTACGACACCTACGACTACCTTGTGCCGAGCAAGGAGCAGTTCTGGGTGAACTTTGCGAGCTTCCCGGAGATGGTGAAAGGGGCCCGCTGCGCCCTTCGCAACGTCGACGCTCGCCTCGACCACTTCCGCGCGCTGGAGGAGCAGAAGGAGGTAGGCGGCTACTTCATCATGAACGGCGGCGAGCGCATTCTGCGTGCTTTGCTCATGCAGCGCTGCAACGTGCCGATCAACATCTACCGCGAGAAGTTCGTCACGCAGGGCCCGCACTTTTCCGCCAAGGCTGTCGTCATTCGCTGCAAGCGGCCAAGCGGGCTGACGGCGCAGAACTACTTCTACTACACAACGCAGGGCGAGGTGATCTTCTCATTCGCGCGCAAGGTGGTGTGGCATCTACCGGTGCCGCTGCTGCTGAGCGCAACGAGTACGCAGAGCGTGTCAGCGGTGGAGCTGCAGCGGCTGCTGACGATCGGCATGCCAGATGGCAACCACGCAGCCCGTGTTGAGGCGCTCCTCCAACACCACCGCCGCAAGCCCTACGGTGATCTGCGGCACTTTATCGACTACATCACGGTTCTTGGCCGCATGTACCGCGAGTACCACCAGAACTCATCTACGTTTCACTTTCTGCCGCTCTACGCGAAGGGCTCGACGTGCCAGCATGACGCGTGGTACGGCATGTTCATGCTGCGACGCCACGTCTTGCCGCACTTGAACAGCTGTGATGCGGCCACGCCGGATCTGGCCCCTGACGCCACTGCGCAGCAGCTGCTAGCGTGGCTGTCACCCGCTCTTCTCGCTGAGCTGGACCGCAAGTTTGACGCGATGATCGCCATCACGCGGCAGCTGTACCTCTTCATCGACGGCGCTGTCGAGCACCAGGGCAACGACGTCCCGGCTTATCAGGAGCTCTTCACCGTCTCGCAGGTGCTCATGGGTGCCTTTGAGGTGTGCCTGAACCGGTACATGCGCGGCTTTGTCTACCGCTTCGCACGTCACCTGCCCGCGGCGCTCTTTCGCCGCATTCTCCACCTGCGCACTCTGCTGCCCCCCGTCGACGCCGAGGACGCCATGCGGCAGGTGCGTCAGTTTGCGGAATTTTGTGGCCGGCACGGCGGCAGCGACCCGCTGGATCAGCTTGCCCGTCTGCTCGTGACGGGCAATATCAACCTCAACCGCGAGGAGGACTTTTACTGCCCGCAGACGTCTGGGTGGGTGGTCATGGCCGAGCACCTGAACTTCTACCGCTTCTTTGAGCAGCTTCGCTGCGTGCACCGTGGCAAGACTATCGCCGACATGCGCTCGAGTGAGGTGCGCAAGTACCCGTGTGAAGCGTACGGCTTTATCTGCATGGTGCAAAGCCCCGACGGCGAGGACTGTGGGGTGCTGAATCACCTGAGTTTGTCGACCATCTCGTCCAACTCACCGGATGCGGCCATGACAGCGCAGCTGCGGGAGATAGTGTGCAAGGCGGTGCCGGGCGTGCGCAGCCGCGCGACGCACAGCACGGTGGTTGATCAGCTTTGTGAGACAGTGCCGGTGTGGATGGAGGGCGAGCTGCTTGGCTACCTCAGCCCGGCGGACGCTGTGGAGGCCGCGGCAAGGCTGCGCCAGCGCAAGGCGCTCACGCTGCGCTCGCAGGTGCACGTGACCGGCATCGTACGCCGAAAGGATGCGTCACCTCTGCACACGCTGGAGGTGGTGTACGTGGCGCCGAAGAACAAGGATCCGGCGGGCCTGTACGTCTTCTACGACTGCGGACGACTCATGCGCCCAGTGCAGCGGCTCGAGTCGTCGGTGCGCAAGGATGCAACCCATCTCCCTTTCCCGCTCGTGTTCATTGGCACCTGGGAGCAGAGCTGGCTGGATATCGCCGCCGTCCCGAGCGACCCCCTCGACGCCGTCGTGCAGCTGAACCGCAAGTATGAGTACATGGAGCAGAACGGCACCAACCTCATCTCCCTCACCTCGGCGACCATCCCCTTCTTCGAGCACAACTGCTCGCCGCGCAACCTGTTCCAGTGCGGCCTCAGCAAGCAGTCCTCTGGCACACAGCTGCAGGCGCTGGCGTGGCGCAAGGAGGCAAAGCTGTTCCGTACCTATTGCCCGCAGCGCTACATCAGCCGCACCCTCCCCATGGACTACTACGGCCTCGACGACGTGAACCTCGGCGTCAATGCCGTGATTGCCATTCTCGCCTACACCGGCTACGACATGGACGACGCCGTCATCATCAACAGCACCGCTGCCCAGCGCGGTATGCTGACGGCCGGTGTCACGGTCGCCAAGATTGTGACTGCATCCGGCAAGGGCTCTGACAAGGACGACGTCTTCGTGTTCCACAACCTTCTCTCCACGGGCGAGCGATTCACCGCCGAGCTGGAGGCAAACGGGCTACCGCCGAAGCGCGCGAACGCGAGCCTGGACGCGTTCTCCTTCGATCGCGATCACAAGTACCCTGGACTGCGAGACAACAACGACGTGTACTGCTGCGCCAAGCGGGTGGAGCGGGTGGACCCGTTCACGAACAAGTCTGTCTATGAGTACACGCGCCACCACGCCACCAAGTGGCGCCACTTCGACAAGGGCGAGGATGCGTGGGTCCAGCAGGTGATCCCGCTCGTCTACAGCGGGCCAGACCCGACATCGGTGCTCATGATCTTCCGCATCCCGCGCCCGCCGACCGTGGGCGACAAGTTCTCGTCCCGCCACGGCCAGAAGGGTACGCTGCCGCTACACATTCGTTCTCACAACCTACCCTTCGCCACGGCCAGCGGCATAACGCCGGACGTCATCATCAACCCCCACGCCTTCCCGTCGCGCATGACGGTCGGCATGGTGCTGGAGATCATGACCGCCAAGGTCGGTGCCATCGAGGGTCGCTTCATCGATCACAGTGCGTGGTCGACCGTAGACGAGCAGCCGCGAGTGGCGGAGTTGATTGGCGAAGCGCTGGTCAAGGCAGGGTACAACCGCTACGGCCGCGAGCACCTGATCGATGGCATCAGCGGTGAAGAGATGAAGGCGGACGTGTTCATGGGTATCTGCGGGTATCAGCGTCTGCGTCACATGGTTAGTGACAAGTGGCAGGCGCGGGCGCGTACGGACGCGCACACATACCGGGCGGTAACCAAGACGGGGCAGCCGGTGAAGGGCCGCAAGCGCCACGGTGGCGTGCGGGTTGGGGAGATGGAGCGGGACGGCTTGCTATCGCACGGCATTAGTGAAGTTGTTGTAGACCGTCTCCTGCACGTGTCAGACAAGACAAAGGCGTTCATCTGCCCGAGGTGCGGTAGCTTGCTCTCCCTTTACGAGCGCCATGCCACTGAGTACGGTACATGGCGCACCTGTCGCTTCTGCGGCGCCGGCGCGGACGAAAGCACCGACTCGATCGCTATGGTGGAGATTCCACAAGTGCTCCGGCTGTGGGCGGCGGAGCTGACGAGCATTGGCGTCCGCGTCGCGCTCAAGACGTCGGAGCTGTCCGACTTTATATGAGAACGAGCCGCGTAAGTGGAGCGCACTGCTTCTCTCTCACTGCTTTGTTCGTGTGGGGTGTGGGTGTGCCGGCCTTTGATGAGGGCTCGGTGGGCGTCGCGCTCGTCGCTGTGTGTGTGCGCGTGTGTGGTTGTTCGTTTTCTTTTGGCGGGAGTGATAGGGGTGTCTGTCTGCTTGTGCGTGTCTGAGCAGCTTCTCGCCCCCCCTTCTCCTCCCTTTCTCCTCTCTCCTAAAAGGCGCGCCATAACATTTCGAGCTAATCGGCGCCGTTTTTTTTCTGTGATCTTTTTTGACGTCGTCTCTACCCACGTAATCGCGAGCGAACAAGAAAGGGCGAGCATGCAACACGCTCACGCCTCCGAAAGGTGTGGCCCTCGGACGCGTGGGCGAAAGAATCGGTGGTGCTGACGAAGCCGTGGAAAGGCGTGTCACACACCCATCCGTACAACTCCTTGAAGAAGGGTGTTGGGTGGGGTAGGGAGAAAATCTAGCGCCATCTTTATCTGTGTGCCGGCGCCGTACCCACGCACCTTCGCTGCCTTCTCCTCCTATTGACTTCCGAGAGGTGCTCCTGCTGCGCGTGAGGGCTCCTTTTCCTTGCTTCTATTCGCACACACACACGTGTGTCCCTGCTGTCGCTCTCATTTCTCTGCTGAGAGCGAAGGGTGGGCCGGAGGTTCTTCTATTGCTTACCCACCCCCGCCCGCTGCGCATAGGCACCCCAACCACTGTGAAAGCTTCTCTCTCTGTCTGCGATGCTCTTGTTTCCTCAGCCTTCTCAACGTGTGCTCTGCTGTCACCCCTCCCCGTCCCGCTTTCTCTTCATCGTTGATGCCGCTCTCCGTTGCGCATCCCCCCCCTCCCCCCCTCACACACACACACACACACGTGCGCGTGCATGCACGGCGACTCTCCACTGTATGCGTCCTTCAGCAGTTCTAAAAGTAGCGAAGAGAGAAGGCGGAAAAGAGGGACGAAGAAAAGTGAGCGAAAAACACGAACGGAACGTATGCAAGCCTGCGCACAGTTGCGGAGGCATTGACCCACCTACAAACCCACTCCACTAGTGCCACCCTTACCCACACGTGCACATCCACGACACAGACGGGGGATAGACAGCCTGGGTGCAGAGTCGCGGAGCTGACCGCGTGTCCCTGTGCGCCACTTGCTGTGTTTGGTTGCCTTGAACACCCCTCCACTCCCTGCCGCCTAAGAAGCACGGATCTCTTATCATAACCAGCTTTGCTGGCTTATCACACCTGACTTTTTCCCCCTCCGCCTTCTCCACTTCCTTCCTGTATTGCTGGAAAATCTGCGCTGCCTCTTTCTCTTTTTATCGCTCTTTGTGCGTGGTTCGCCGGTGGCTGTTCGCCGCGTCTGCTACATATACATCGTTTTCTCTCCGCCAGTGAGTGAGTGCGTCGCAGAACATCTCCCTCTCTCTGTTGTTGTTCCGCTGCTCACGCTTGTGTTTCTGGTCCACCTATCTCTGCGCACGTGCCTGTTTTTGTGAGTGTGACAACCACGGGCGAGGCGCATTCAACGCCACCAACACACACGCACAGAGAACGTACAGGCAGGCACAGATTTTCTCTGCTGCTGTTCTCCTCTCTCTGCCGTCTATTCACTTTGCCGTGCCGCCGCTGTAAGCCAGGGAAGACACTCCCCGACCCGTCCTCACTGCTCCTTCTCTGCAGCCCCCGACCTAATCCCACAGGGACACTCCAGAAGAGGGAGGGGGAGGGGGAGGGGAGGGCGAACGCGTTCTGAGAGTCGCGATCCGCGTTGCATCGTCGCTCCTGTGTACTTCACCGCAGCGTCTGCACAAGATTCTCCAGGGGCAATGCTGAATCGTCGGCGTAATGCTGATCAGCGACATGGCCCCGGCGCTGCGGTTGCTCCGCCACCAGGCGCTGCCGCCGCCGCAGCGGGCAACGCTGTGACCTCGTCGTCAGGCGCTATAAGCTCTGCCTCCGTCAGTGTCTCCGCCGCCGGGCCAAGCAGCCATGCGCACGAGATTCACTCGTCCACAGCTCTGGATGAGGTGATCAACGAGCGAGTGGCTGCGTTCGCACCGTGCAACCTCCCGTCGCTAGTCAACGATGACACCATGGACGAGGCGAGTGGCGGGGTCGGCACATTGGGGGACGTCACGCTGGTGGGGGGGACCACGCGCTACCGGGTGCGCATCACGCAGGCCGTTCTGCTTATGTACCTCCACATCGGCAGCGACCCACCCGGCTTTCCCCGTGTGGAGCCGTGTGCGAAGATGGAGTGCTGGGTCGACCCGATGGTGGCGCACGTCGCCAAGAGCGCCCACCGCAGCGGCCGCGGTAGCGGCGCCGGCGGTGGCAGCGATAGCATCGCCGAGACCCTCGAGCGGCAGTACCGCAGCGTGCTGCGTGACGACGTTGGCGTTATGCGCGTTGTGGAGGCGAGCCTGGAGGTGTCCAAGTCGGCGCTCGCGAAGAGTCGTCGCATGTCCCGCGACGGCCGCATTTTAATTCACTACAACGGCCACGGCATGCCGCGCGCCACGGATCTGGGGGAAGTGTGGGTGTTCGATAAAGAGCGCACGCACTACGTCCCTCTCAACATCACCGAGATGGCGGAGCTGGCCGACACGCCGGCCATCTACGTCTTCGACTGCAACTCCGCCGGATCCTTGCTGCAGAGATGGTGCAGAGACCGGCTGCACGAGAAGCGGCCGCATGACTTATTCGTTTGCGCCTGCAGCCCCGGGGAGACACTGCCACTGAGCCCAGCCCTGCCGGCGGATCTGCTGACGTCGTGCTTGACGACACCGCTGCGGATGGCGCTGGAGTGGTACATTGGCTTCTCCTTCCACGCGATGCTGCTGCCGCACGTGACGGCGGACATGATTCGCAACATGCCTGGCGATTGCAACGACCGCAAGTCCCCGCGCGGCGAGCTTAACTGGATTCTCAACGCCGTGACAGACACGATTGCATGGTGCACCTTGCCACCAGCGCAGTTCCACTACCTGTTTCGCCAAGGGACCTCCATCAAGGGTATTTTCCGCAACTGCATCCTAGCCGACCGGCTGCTGCGCGAGTCCGGCTGCACCCCCATGACATACCCGGCCCTCTCCGAGGAGGCGCACCTGCATCCCATGTGGGAGCTATGGGAGTACACGGTGGACAAGTGCGTGAGCCAGCTGCCGCGCTTGCTGGCCGCCACGGACGAGGCCCCTGCCGCCTATGAGCCGTCGAGTTTCTTCGATGACCAGCTCACGGCCTTTGAGGTGTGGGTGGAGTCGGGTGATATGGCGGAGGTGCCGGAGCAGCTGCCGTGCGTGCTCCTCGCGCTTACCCAGGTGCTCTACCGCGTGCGGGCTTTCACGCTGCTCGCAAAGTACCTCGACTCGGGCCGAACAGCCGGCAAGCGTGCGATCCTGTGCGGCATACTGCCGTACATGAGCAAGCTCGTCACGCAGGCGCCGGAGGTTTTTCTCATTGTGACGGTCTTGTGGATGCAAGTCATCCGCGCCGACCCGGCGGAGGGATGCAACGAGATGCAGAAATGCCAGTGCGAAAAATACTTCACGAGCCTCCTCAAGCTGGAGGAGTCTTCCACGCTGATCGAGTACGTCGAGTACGGTCAGATGGTGAACTACGCACGGGTGGAGTCGCCGCAGATGCCCAGCCCAAGCTTTTCGCCGACGACCGCCACCGCGGCACCGCGGCAGAAGCGCGCCGAGTTCCAGCCCCGCTCGCAGACATGGGCTAGCACGACGAGCCTTGACGGCGCCGCGGAGGCGGGCGAGCAGCCGCTGCAGCCCATGCAACCGATGCGCTCCCCGCTGGCCGAGGCGCCGCCGCCGCCGCCCGCACAGTCTGACCTGGCCGCGGCAAAGCTGAACAGCGTCGCGAACCATCTTGTGAATCCAGGCCACACCGTGTACTTCCTGATGAAAGACGTGAACCTTTCCCGGTGCAAGAGCATGGCGTGCTACGTGCTGTGCCAGTTTCTGCAGCGCGGCGAGCGACAGTGCATCCTGTCGTGGAACAACCGCCTCCTCAACGCCGCCTTTCCGTGCTTGTCCTCGACAAACGCGGAGCTGCGATCGTGGGCGTGCCTGGTGCTGTCGCGTCTTTTTCTCGGGCTGCGACATGCCAAGAAATTCGCCTCGAAAGAGTGCACCTCGCGTCTCGACCTGTTTACGCGGCTGCTGCAGGACCGCTCGCCGGTCGTGCGCAGCTCCTGCGTCACCCTTCTTGCCAGCATCGTGGGCGTGCGAGTCGACCTGTTGCCACACGACCAGCAGGTCCGTCGTCTGCACATGGAGAAGTCTTTGCTGATCAAGCTGCGCGAGTACATATTCGACGCGAGCATGAATGTCCGCGAGGAGCTCATTTTTTTCTGTTGCGAGGTGTTGCACGCCTACCGCGGCGTCCTCTCCCTCGCGCACCGCGAAAATATCTCCGAGTACGTGCTGGAGGTGGGCCAGCAGGGCAACCGGTGGGTGCTGGAGGAGGCTCAGGTTGGTGTCAAGTCGCAGCTCAACGCCGCCCGCCCCACCGTCAGCTCACTCTTCGACGACACGGTCGTCTTCGACACGTCTTTCTTGACAGCCGATGATCCACTGCCACCGACGCGCGAGGTCGAGGCGAGCCAGCTCTCACCAGCCGCCCTGCAAATGGTGGAGGGCTTGCTGCACGACGCGGCACTGGTGCTGTGCATGCTCTACGCAAACTGCGACGGTGTGCTGGTGAACAAGGCGCTGCGCTACCTCTCAAACGGCGCTCCGCCGCAGTCACAGCGCTTCGCCTCGGAGGCTCTGCGCACGATGTCGCGCGTGGCCTCTGCCGAGTCAGCCGAGTACTGGTCCGAGGCCGACCGCACGCGCGCCACGTGGAACACCGACATCATGAGGCAGCTGGTGCTCGACATGCGGGACCGCAAGCTGGAGCCTCACCGCCGCTACACATACACGGGGAGCAGCCCGCTACTCTTGCAGGACCCCAATGGGCACCTCGACACAAACAGCAACGGTGCCGCCTCGGCGGAAGCGTTGTCGGTGTCCCGCAGGAACACCGAGGCGGAGCGGCACCTCGTGCTGCGCAGCGCCGTGCGCCCGGACACGGTTGTGTGCACTACGTTTCGCGCACTCGAGGCGTCTATGGTGGTTGCTACGAAGAACCAGCGCATCTCATACATCTCGTACGACAACTACAATTCACAGCAGGAACTGCACAGCTTTCCAGTGCAGCTATCGGGACCACTGCATGACGTGCATATAATCAACGACCTTTCAGAGCAGTCAGGGCTGCTGCTGGTCGACAAGCGCGGTGTATTCACGCTCATGAAGGGCTGCTGGGACCCCAACTCGGTGCCCACCGAGGCCGCCGTGTTCTCTGCCTGCCCGCCGCCGCCGGCGAACCGCTGGTTGGATCTGAAGTCAACGTACCGAAGCAGTGCAGCGGTGCTCTTCTACGGCGGCCCCATCGCGACAGACGGCGGCACGGCGATCCACATGGTGTCACTCGCCGAGGAGCAGGTAGTGCAGCGACTGAGCGTGTCGGGCAACCCCGTGCTGACGAGCCTCGAGACGCACACGACGCAGCGCGCGCTGCTGGCGGGTTTCTCAGACGGCGTTGTCCGCTACTACGACGACCGTCAGCGGCAGGGGCAGATGGGCGCCGTGGGCATGGTGAGCTGTCGTGCTCCCGGTGCGGCAGTAGCGGCAGCCGTGGAGGCGGTCGTCGGCGCCGGGCCCATCGCGACCAACACCGGCTTCTCCATCGCTGCCGCCACCCGTAGCGCATTCTTTATCTTCGACCCGCGCAAGCTGAGTGAGCCGCAGCTGTGTGTGACCCACCAAGATCTCTACTACGGCCACGGTAGGGTCGAGGGAGCGTCGCTCGACATCGGCGGTGTTGGCGCCGATGCCGCGGCCGCCTCGCTGTCGTCGTTGCCCAACACAAGCACTGTCCCAGTCCCCTGCCCTCCACTGGCCCCCCGTATCGTGCGTTGCTCTGTTGGCATCCACACGGGGCTAGTGGGCCTTTGCTTCCAGAATAACACGTACGCCGCTTTCAACACGAAGGGGCTGATCTTGAACGAGCGCCCGCTGGCGGTGATGGCGGACGGTGTCGTGGAGCCCGCCTTGTCACAGCAGCTGCAGCAGGGACGCCAATCCTCGGGCCCGCCGATTTTGCCGGGCAGCTGCGTGGCGCATCCCTTGCGTCCTCTCATGACGTTTGGTGGCGAGCTCATGTTCTTGCAACTGTAGCGTCACCCCCCCTTCCCCCACCATGTCGATCCACTGTCCGATACGTGTCTGCGACTGTGTGGTGCCGCACACGCGTGCGACTGTTATTTCGCTTCTCGTCATCCCCACTGTACTCCGCGAGACAAACCACTCACAAGGCGGCAGTCGGCTCTGTCGTAGCCGTGGCAGCAGCGGCGGCAGCCCGCGCTCTGTAGGGCTTCATGAACGAAGGGCCATGCCCTGAAGCTGAAGCGCGTGCTACAGAGCAAGGAGGCGCTTCAGCGCGTCTACGGCTTGTTGACGACCACCGAGGGCCACAGGTAGCAGCTTGGCCCTACGTGCGCACTGCAACATGCCAAGCGAGGGAAAGGGCTACCCATCTCCTTTCTCCACTGCGTGAAGGACGAATAGCCGCAACGCTCGCACCTCGTGTGTGTGCATCCGCCACGCTTGTTGTTCTCCCGTCGCGTGTGTGGCGTGTGACTCTCTGAAGGCATATGCGCTTGACGGCGGGGGTGTTGTGCGCTTTTGTGTGCGTGTGCGCTTCTTTGATTTTTTTTTTGCTCCATGTGAGCTTGTTGGATGCACCGCGATGGGTCAGGTGCGCATTATACGGCTTCTGCCGAAGAAGGGGAGGGGTGAGGCTTCACGGCCCCCCTTTTCTCCATTGCTCTCCCTCCGCCAGCACCACCGGCGCACTCATGGCTTGCTGCCTGGCCTCTGCTTCGCATACCTGAACACACACACACACACACACACGATAATCACACTCTTCTCGTGCTGGTCTGCTTACCGCTTCTCTCCTTTCTACCCTCTGCTGCCGTCGTCCTTTTAAGTTCTCCAGCTGCCCCGGTTCTTGCACCTACCATCTTCGCAGTTCTGCGCCGCCGCCGCCGCCGCTAAGGTGTCACTGTGTTGGCGCATTGCCGCCGCGGTTGCCTTTTTCATTCTTCGCTGCACCCCCGATTTCGTCACCCACAATCCACTTGAAGAGATATTCCGCCACCGGCACTCCCAAAAGCAGAAACACCTTTTCTTTCACACGTGGCGTTGTCGCGATGCCGATTCGCCGCTCTGCGTTGACCGCCGTGGAGGTGGTCCTCGCGCGCGAGGCTTGCGAGCCGGTGCTATCGAACGTGACGCACCGCCTTCTGCGTGGCGGTTTTGCCGAATACGTCAAGTTCAGGCGGGCGTACG
The DNA here is from genome assembly GCF_000002875.2 of Leishmania infantum JPCM5. Taxonomy (NCBI): domain Eukaryota; phylum Euglenozoa; class Kinetoplastea; order Trypanosomatida; family Trypanosomatidae; genus Leishmania; species Leishmania infantum. The sequence continues at coordinate 200,179 of NC_009409.2, read as the reverse complement.
CGAAGGAGTGCGAGCGTGCTGTGGCGTCGGCCAAGTCGACGTCGACTGAGTTGCCCTCCACCGGGGCTTTTCAACCGCCGCCGCCGCAGACGATGCGAGTTGCATCGGCATCTGCTGCAACGGCACACGCAGCCGGGTTCTCCCCCTCTTCCTCCACGCCAACACAACAGATTCGGCGCCGCCGAATCAACCCTGAGGGGCTGAAGGTGGTCTTCGCACAGTCTGGCGTCCTCCTCACCCCGGATGACTACGCGGCAATACTCCTTGCCTACAGTGACCCGGTGGGCTTTGCGCTGGCCGACGATCTACTGGAGGCGCTGCATCCATGCCGGCAAACCCCGCCGGCTCTGACGCAATCCGTGTCTGAGGTGGCTTCGTCGACCCTTTTTTCCACGCTGCCGCTGCCGTGCGTGTCTGTGACGATGGATAGTGCGCGAGATACCCTCTCCGCTATCTTTGCTGCCGAACTCTCTCGCGAGGAGGAGAGCGCTGTGGATGTGCGAACGGCTGCAGACCAGTTGTCTGCGCTGGTAGTAGCCCAAGCTGATTTGCAGGCAACCTTCGCATCGACAGTCTACGCCGAAGGGGCAGCGGTGCCCTGCGACGACGTGACGACCTTCATCGTACTCACCCTCCAGCAGCACCCATGCCTGGTAGCGATGATGCCCGCGCGGTGCAGCTCTGTGGCTGCTTCCCTGCAGCTGGTGCCGGCACCACCTCCACTCGGCCAGGGCGCGACCTCTCCTCTAGCAGCCGCGACTGTCTCCGGCACTAGCGGCACCGCGCTCTTCAGCATCCGCCATACGGGCTCGACGACGAAGCGCAAGTTTGAGCGGTACGAGGAGGACAAGGATCGCCGCGACGAGTGGATACGTGGCCGCGAAGAGGCGGATGCACGGCCGATGTACATGCGCCACGCTGCTGGCTACGGTGGCCACTTGCCGGAGTACCAGTACCACTTTGGGCGCACCTTCCACGTCATCGAAGAGGATCTACCGCAGCTGACGAAGCCGAAGCCGCCGCTGGAGCCGGTGCCGGCCGACTGGTACGGGCCTGGGGTGGAGCTCAAGGATAGCCGCATGAATGCGCATCACTACCGACTTGCGTAGTGCTTCCCACCTTCTCCCCTACAGGTGGTACGAGGCGAGCGATAGCCGAAGGGGCAAGAGCTCTTTTTGCGGAGGTGGGACGATGGAGTACTGCCAGTACCTGCTAATTATGGCGGCGGCGACGTGCCACCATGGCACCACCGTCTCGGAGAACTCTGCCCCGTCGTAGTCCTTCACACAAACGCGAACCCGGCTCATCTCCCTCGCTCTCCCATCCCCCCGACTCTTTCGAATACGCCGCGAATGGTCTGCATGTACGTAAAAGACAGAGACACATGCACCACTGCTGCTTCGTCGGACGCACGGCAGATCTTGTGGAGGGGGCAGGGCCTGTAGGAAAAGATGACAGAGGAGGGAAGGGATCCTGCAGAGGGCGACGTGCTTTGGCCTCTCAGCTGCCCTCTGCCCCGCTCTCTTCTTTCTCCCCACCCGTCCTCTGAATGTCTCCCCCCCCCTCGCACACAAATTCGCCCTCGCTGATGCCGCTTCTCGTGCGGGTGCTCTTGTGTGTGCGCCGGATGTACTCATTTCTTGTTCTTCTTCGGTTCGTGTTGTACTTGGGGTTTCACTTTCATTGGCCAGCACCTCATCATAGCCATGTAGCTGTGTTCTCACCCCCTTCCTTTCCTCTCCGCCGAATTCTGCCGCCTTTTCGGAGCGTCTTTTCTTCCCCCTCCGCGCGTGCGCACCCTCGACGTGCATGTCTCCGTCTCCGTGTATGTGTATGTGTGTATGCTTGTTGCCGTATCCCTTTTCCTCTCTCTTGCTTGCACGTACTCATCGTCACGCGCCTGGAGCGAACCACTAGAGGCACGTATGCAAAATACCAAACAAAAAACGAAAAGATATCAGCAGCACAAGCCGTACGCTTATAGATGGGGCACGAGGAGGGGAGCGGTGGGCGGGCGAGGAGGTGCGTGTGGTGGTTGTTGCCTCTCGCCTCCTGTTGTTGTTTCGATACTCCTCTCATTTTCGCCTGCCCTACCTTCCTCGCCCGCAACGACCGCGGGAGTTGAGTGTTGCCACACACCGCAGGGAGAGCTTTCCTTCCTGCTTGTCTTACCACGGGCGTACCGCGCCGCGGTTTCTTGTCACGTGGCTGGACATCCGCAGCGCGCATACAACGGCTCGGGGAGAGGGACGTGCTCTATACCGCCAGGCTGCATATATGCGCGCTTCACGGGTGGAGTCTCTCGCCAAGTCTTTTCCATCTACTGATGCATACCTCTCTTTGTGTGTGTGTCTCATGCGTCACACGGGAACGCAACAACGTGGCGTTTGGGCATCGCTGCTTTATCCTGCTTCCTCCTCTTGCTCCTCGAGGTCGATGGAAGGAAAACAGAAACGCGTCTTTACTCCTCTTGGCGCGCGGTGTGAAACCGAAGAAGAGCGCGTCCGTACGCCTTCCTCGCGTTTGCTCACTCCAAGACGCTCAGGCGTACGTGTTTCATGTACCGTCGCAGCACTGGGCGTGAGTGTTTCTGTCTTTCCCTGCCTTTTTCTCCTTTTGCTCCACTTGGCTCGCCATGCATCGCAGTTTTGTGCGCTGCGGCTCCATCTTCCACTCCAAAGGTGCGGCCGGTGAATGGTTCGGCCGCACCACCTCCGCGACCACATGGCGAGGCGCCTGCACATCCTTTGCCTTATGCCTGCTCGGCATTGCCGTCATCAACCAGTTCTGCCGCGGCAACCCCATGGGGCGGTGTGAGTACGAGAACGAGATCGTGATGCCGCTGCAGCGAACCCGGGTGCCGACACCGGACACCTACGGATTTGTCGATGCTGAGTCGGAGGAGGGAAGGCAGAAGCCGCCGCCTATACCTCGACGTTGATGTGAGGGAGAAGGAGCGAAAATAACCGTGGAGCTGCGGATCGTGCCGGCGGAGCAAGGCGGGTGCACGGGAGAGCAGCCGTTCCTGTGCCTGGGGTGCTGCCTTCCTCCTTCTCTTATCGCTCTCTATTTAGGAGTTTTTGTGTCGTTTGCCCTGCATGGTTCTCTGCGGTCACTCGCGTGGGTGTGCCGACGGGGCCCGTTCGTCTGTGCGTGTCTGCGATGGATTGGATGTTCTCAGTCACAGAGCATGCACAAGAAGACGGGGGCCAGGTCGTGCAGATATGCAATGCAAAGGAAAAACAAGAAAAACAAAACAAAACAGCATCATCCTGGTGAGAAGGCGCCGCTTCTTGCCTAGTGCTCAAGGGCTTGCCGTGGTGGGGTCCTTAGCGATGGCGAGAAGGATGATGGAGGCAGAAGGGAGGGGGTACAAGGGAGTGGAGGTGATACCCGGCTGCGCTGTCTCGCTCGCTCTCTCTCCGGACTCCTCCCGTCTCCACTGCAGGCGTGCTCATTGCATGCTGTCTCTTTTTTTTTTCTGTGGAGACCCGTCTCTGCCGGAGATTCATCCTTAGCATGGGTCCGCTGCAGTCCATCCTCCTGCGTGCCTCGTGCATACTTCTTCCTCTGCTCCCTTTCTTTGTATATATATGTGTTGCCTTCTGCCGCACCAACATGGCGAACCCCCGATGCCTGCCGCTGCTGCCACGACACAACGCGGTCGTCTCCACTTCTTGGACACGTGTCCACTTGTTCCCTGTACGACTCATGTGAGTTGACCACGCACAGAAACAGTGCACGCCTGCTTTTCCAAACCGGCATTTCCTCTCCTTTCCTCCTCTCCCTCTTCGTTGGGGTACGCATACGCCCACACCTCCACAGCTCACCGCAACACAGTCACCGCCGCCATGTCCGTCTCTTCCTCTGCTGCGAAGGTGGCACCGAAGACGCTCAACCAGTTCCGCAACTTCTCGTATCTTGTGGTCGCATGGCTCGGCTTCAACAAGGGCTTCCGTGAGAAGGCCGCCAACGATGCGGAGTGGGTCGCCCACCAGCAGCGGGTGCGTCAGCAAAACGTGGAGCGCCACCAGGCTGCCCAGGCCATGGCGGAGGCGAAACAGAATGCCGAGCTCGAGACGACTATTCCGGCGATGGTGCCGGAGGGCCTGCATGAGGTGTACAAGGACGTGGAGAAGGCCATGCACTAGAAGTCTCTGATTCCGCCGCGCAGATGGCGCGCCGCTGATGGTGTAGAGGAGTAGCCGCACAAATGCAGCCAACTTCGCCTCACCTACCCGCCTGCTTCTCTCCACCATTACCTGGTATCGATGGACCTTTCCCCGTTATCCGTCGAAGTCGATGCAGCGTGTTGCCTCTCCTTTGGAGAAGCGGTGGCTGGTGCTTAGGCTCGTAGGCGTCCTCATACATCTATGAGTTCGTGCACAGCCAAACAACTGCCGCTGCCGCCGCCACATCTGCAGGAAGGACCCAACAACAATCCCCCCCCCCAAACATGTGCAACTTAGTAGGAGGTAGAATACCACGACCGGAGCCGTATGCATTGCAAAGTCGGCTTCCCGCTGCCCTTGCCTCTCTGCCTGTCTCCACACCCACACCGACTTCCGGCATGTAACTGTCTTCTTGTACCTCTCTCTCGCGCGCGCGCTACCAGGCAGGCCCACGGGATGGGCACCGAGTGGACTGGCACGAAGCCGTGGCCGCATGCCAGGACAGCATGCCAAGTAGTGCTGTCCGAGAGAGCGGCACGATTGCACGATGCCAAGCGCTTTGCAGTGGCGAACGGCGGGAGGCCTCGAAGAAGAACGGGCAAAAGGCAGGAGAGGACCGACCGAAAAGAGGAAGGATGACGCGTATTTCTACGTAGGGAGTACGCACACGCACACGCACACGCACACGCACAGCCACCCCACACTGTCTCACCTAGCACCCAAAAAGAGCGTGAGAGATGCATCCGGGGTCACTTTGTGTGCGTGCGTATGTGTGCGTATCTGTGTGTGCATGTGTACGCTCGAACACATTCGTTTCATTGTGTAGCACGTAACAGGCAAGCAAGCACGTAAACACGAACAGAAAAATAAGGGCGCGGAAGGAGGACTACGCAATCCGCGAAGCGGCTGCTCTCCGTGCTGCCTGGTTGCCTTCATTTTTTCAACGACCTCACTCGCAGAGCCGTTTGCCAACACCGACATGCTCTGACAGCACTTGAGGCTGCGCACGCATGCCACGTATGCTGCCGTTATGTGCGTTGTGAGCAGCTGCGGCTTGCGTGAAGCCATGAATAGCGAAGGTGGGCGAAGGCAGTGTGGCGCTCTCTGTCGCATCTTCACCTTCCATTCACAGCTCGCCTTTTCACTCCACTCGCACCGCGCAAAGAATGAGGGAGACGACACGTTTAGAAGGGCCCGGAGGGGGGGCGGGGACGGGGCCCCGCCGTTGAAATACTTTGCTCTGCCCTCTCCCCTTGCGCTTTCTCTCTATATCAACCGAGATGAGGTGCCTGTACTTTGCCCTTCGACATCTCTCTGCGATCCGAATCCTCCTTTGCTTTCGCGCCCGTCTCTCTCTGTCGGCGCGCAGTGCAGCCTTCTGGCAAGTCTCGCGTGTGTGTGTGTGGAGCGAAACGCACAGATATATCCACACACCCACCCATATTGGTGCATAGGCGTGGGCTGGTATCCATAGTGCCTCTGCTTGATTCGTGTAGCCATGCGGCGTGTGCAGCGCACCCCTCTGCGCCTTGGCGCGCTCGTCGTGTCACGACGGACCATTATACCGGGCCACATCCCCACCGAGGGCCCCGGCCCCAACGGCAGCAGCCACGGCTGGGAGATGCGTCGCGGCCACCATCTGCAGAGTAGCGTTGGCCTGCATACTCCCATCAAGACAGCTTGCGGCCGCGAGTTTAACCCACAGGTCTACTATGAGGTGCTGCAGGCTTGCTGCGATCAGCAGTGGCTGGTCTCCATCCAGCGAGAGCTAAGGACGGACACCGAGTATGTCAACTACCTGCGCCAACACGGTGGGGCCGCGAAGGACATGCGAATGCTCACCGACAGTGTGCAGCACGACGACGAGTTCATGGCCAGGCTGAAGGAGAAGCTCAAGACGGATGAGAAAATGTCACTAACGCTGTGCGCAGTGCAGGATAGCTACATGCGCATTCGCAAGAAGCGCGACCTTCATGAAACGCAGGTGGCGGCGGACGGCGGCCGGGACCCGTATACCTCCCTGAAGGCGAGCCGCAAGGGCGACTTTGGCTCTCAGATGCCCCAGTTTTAGCCCGCCCGGCAGGGGAGCGGAAGTGGGCAAACGGATGCGGATTAGCTGATGTGATGGTGTGCGTGTTCTGCTTTTCGGTGCCGGTGCCTTGTCAGAATGTCTTTCACTGTGCGAGAATGTGCACCTCCCATCCCCGCCAGGGGGTTCGCGAAGAGCCCACAACCAAAAGCAGGTGCGTGCCGTGCGAAGCGTTTGCTTGGAGCGCGATAGAGGAGTGCAAGGGGCGGGTAGGGAGTAAGGAACGAGGGAGGCGGTCACACCCATGCGCAAATACGGAGGCCTACACAGGTGTGCGTACCAGCGCGTGTGCCGGAGGAGAGAGCACAAGCCGCGGCAAGCCGTGCACTTGTCGAGTGCTTTGAGGCATCCCAGGATAGGCTTGGGCGACGGGCGCCTCGTTTTGTTGTTTTCACATGACTTTCTGATGTGTTCCGGTTGGGGCGTGCGCTTGCATGCCTGTCTGCCCTTGTGTGTGTGTGTGTGCATTTCGCTTCTCTCCGTCTCCCTCCGAGCCCTCCCCCCCCGCCCTAGCCGCCAACGCCACCACTGCCGCCGCCTCGCCTTCTCCATTGTCCCTCTCTCCGCGCCAGAGTGCCCTTGGCAGCGTTTCTCTGTGCATTCTTCGACATTTCTTTTAGTGCGCTTCATTCCCCCCCCCCTCCCCCTCCTTTTGCGGTGTTGCCCTGCTGCTCCCCTTTTCTGTTTCTCTTCGCTTGGCCCTGCACGAGGCAAGCGACACGCATACACGCACCGATACATCTGTGCGCTCGCCCTGACGCCTACCAGAGGCGTGGAACGGGAGTATAGTAATGAAGGTCATTCCACCCAACTTTAGCTATGTGGAGGAGGGCATCTTCCGCTGTGGTGCGCCAGAGCCGCGCCACTACGGCTTTCTCGCATCTCTGGGGCTGCGCACATGCATCCTGCTCACGGACATCCACGACGACGCCTTTGTGCACTGGCTGCAGGAGTCTGGGGTTACGATCTTCTGCCCCCTCGTCAGCGAATCACAGACTTGCGGCACGTTCCGGGGTGCGGCGCAGGCGTACACACTCATCACTGCAGCCGACGACGTTACGCGTGGGAACACGATAGGCCCCTCGTCCAGTGGGCCCGCGAATGTGAATGGGAGCAATGTCGGGAAGGCTAAGGAGGAGGGTCGCGAAGGCACCACCGCCAGCTGCAGCGGTGGCGACGGCAACCGCCCGTACATGGACTCGTTGGGCAATGGCAACGCCAGTCAAGTCGAAGGCGATTGCTGGCCGGATGGCAACGGAGAGGGCATAGAGGAGGACCGCGGCGCCTCCACTGAGGGCCAGAGCTGGCCTCCCACGTCCACCGGCACCGCCACTGCGGGCACGTCGAATGCCGTGCGTTTCCTGCAAGAAAACGTCGGCGACCGCCAGAATAGCTCCAAATTCTCGCCAGTACACATCCCAGCGCCGCTCTACTTCCCCGCCAACGGACTGCGCGACAACGGCGGCGGCAGTGGCAGCTTTGAGGCAGCGGCGCCGTCCTACGAGGGCAAACTGCACGGCCTCATGACCCTCTCCGAGGCGGTGGTCGTCAGCATCCTGCACATCCTGCTAGACCCGCAGTACTATCCGCTGCTCATCACCTGTTCCAAGGGACGCTACCGCTCCGGCATTGTGTGTGGGTGTCTACGCAAGCTTCAGGGATGGAATCTCGTCTCCATCCTCGAGGAGTACCGCCGCTTCGCCGGAAACAAGAGCCGCGCCGACAACGAGGAGTTCATCGAGCTTTTCGACGAGGAGCTGGTGAGTTTGGAGCTCTCCAATGGCCGTCGGCCCACCATCCTGTACAACGCGTGAGGGTGCGGAGCGGGGCAAGTGGTGGTGGGCGAAGGGATGCGTGTACCCAATCACCTTTTCCTTCACGGGCTGCACGGATTCGCGCTTTCTCCCGTTCTTCAGTCATTCAGCGCCCTTATCTTGGTCTGACCGCTCTCGACGACGTCAAGGATAGCAACGATGGTGGTGCCGATGTGGGTTCGCCTTTGTTTCTCTTACAGGTTGCATTTTTTTTCCTGGTTGCTCGCTGTTCGGTGTTGCCGCTGCCGGTCCTCTTATCCTTTTTCTTTCTTTTCGCGTGCCCATGGCTTCTACTGCATGTGGGCTTGACGGCTGCACGCATTGCTGCCTGCTGCTGAAGGCCTTCGCGAGTGCACGGGCACGCTGATGAGCGTATCTTTGCCCTCCTTTGCTAGTGTGCTTGTGTGTGTCTCTCTATGTATGAGCCTCTGCGAGCTTGTGCTAGCGCACGCTATCGCCTTGGCGCTGAGGGAAAGCAGCAGCAGTCGCAGCAGCACCAACGTGCGCTTGACGGCTCATGCTCTGCTTCCTCCATATGGTGAGGTACGCGCATGGACACATGCAGCCCCCCCCCCCCGAAAAGGCGCAAGTGGCTACGCGGCCACATCGGGTTTCCGGCACAGGTGACTCCCCCTCTCCGGTGCGTCGCGTTGTTCTCGCCTCACGTTCCTACCGCGACGGCCGAGTCTTGGCATTCGCTCTTGCACGCGCACAGCTCATCCACAGTATTGCCAAGACGCTCGCGCGTCGTCTCTCTCTCTCTGCGTGTCTGTGTGTCTGCACTGCCGTCTTTTTGTTTCTTCCTCCCTTTCTTGCCTCACCGCATTCCACTTTGCCGGCCAGCTCAGTGAACGCATGCGTACTCGTGCAGGCGGATAAGCAAAACCCTAGAGCAAGATGCGTTCGTGTGCGATAGTGCTGCACCGCGGCGCCGTGCCGGTGAGCGTGCGGCCTCTTCTTCTTGGAACAGCACTTCGCAGCGCGTCGTCTCGCCGCCAGGTGCAGTTTGCAGCGCCGACCGGCGCAGGTCATGCCGCTGGTGTCGCTGTCTCCGCGCTGGGTGAGCAACGGCGCACTCAGTACGCGCAGATGCCGGGCAAGCGTGAGCAGGAGGCCTTCCTTTCGCAGTTCGACCCGCTAGAGGTGCTCGACCTGCCGACGGACAGCACGGTGGAGGACATCGATGCTGCCTTTGAAAAGGCGAAGGCCAAGTACGGCCCCAACGGGAAGTACCCTGATGCCAAGATGGTAGACCGTGTTTTCCAAGCCTACGAGATCTTGAAGGATCCGGACTCGCCATACTATCTCAAGGCGCACAGCAGCCAGACGGATCGTCAGCGCTTGCAGTTCCAGCTGCTCCCCAAGTCCAAGCGCCGCTTAATTGAGTTTCAGGTGTGCCTCTTGATGCTGATCGTGCTTGGTGTGGCTGTGCTCGTCATGAGGCTTGTGCTGCGTCCCATGAACCGCTCCATTCGTGCGGCAACGCGCTAAGACGCAAAGAGAGAAGAAAATCTGACTCTCTGCCGGACACCCATGCATGCGCGTTCGTGCGAGTGTGTGCTTGTGTGCACACTTGCCTGATCGAACGTCTGAGCGTCAGCGCAGTGTCTTGTAGTCGTGCCGATGTGTTGGCTGGTTGCCTTTCTGTTGCACGCGCGGTTGCTGCGTCCGCACTGTTGCTTAGCTCTGTTTAACGGAATGCCTTCGTTTCTTGTCCCTCTCTTCGCTCTCCGCCGTACCTTTTCCTCTCACCCTGATCCTCTCGTCGGGTCTGCAAGTGATGGTGACGGCGGCAGCACACATCGAGGCCACCCCCCTCCATATCGCCTGTTTCAGAGGAGAAAATAGACGGCGCCGGATGAGGCACCATCATAACACCCAAACAAGAGAGCGAGGTGGAGTCGATGCAGCGGCACCTGCTCCGTGGGTGAATTGTTCACAGCTCGGTGGGCGAGTGGTGGCAGCAGATAGAGAGAGGGGGCGGAGGAGGGGGGGGCAGAGGGAAGGGGAGGGATGAGGGCGGCTCAGCTTCTTGTGTGAGAGCCATGAAGTGCTGCTAGGGGGCAGGGAGAGAGGGCTTTTCTACCTTGTTCCTCCGGGCACCCTCTCTTCTCCCTCCGCTTAGTCTGCCCTTGCCACGCCTTGCCATCGCATCTGTGCCTCGCCGGCCGCAAATGCGAGTGCGCATGCTGATGATTTTTCCTCTTCCTTTCTCTTTTGCATGCCCCTCGTCCTCTGGCGTTCTCTAGGCGCCGCCCCTCTTTCCTCCCCTCGCGCACATCTCCACTCACGCACTCACTCGCTGCCCTCTTTTGCTGTATCTCTCCGTCTCGCAGCACGTGCATGCGCGTGTCTTGGGCTCACGCACATCCCTGCCCAGCCACATGTGAAGTGCACATTTCGTCTCCCGCCTTTGCCTCCGCTCCTCCCCGGCATCTTGGTCTCCCTCTGCTGCGTGGCCTCGCACCTCACCTGACCTCCGCCGTCGGTGCGCTACAGTCTGAAAGCTATGACAGGCACACAAGCGGCGCATGCCGGCGGTGCGGCCAACTCACGCCGAGGGGCGTCACAGCGGATATCCACAACTGCCGCTTTCTCGTCTTCCTCCACTATGCGACCTGCCATTGCACATCCGACGGCGGTTGATGCGGCAGCGAAGCAGCGAACACAGCATAGACTGCGCGCAAAGTGGAGGGCAGCAGCTGCGGCTCCCCAGCTGCGCGGTCGTCGCGCGGCCGCATGGCTCAGCGTGTGGGACAGCGCTTGTGCTGCACAGCGCGTGTGCATGCTGGAGGCGCTGAAGGCGCTGCACAGTGCGAGCAACAGCAACGCGTTGGAGGAGGACCTCGGCGACGCTGCTCCCTTGCTGCTTACCCGCATCACGTCCTGGTGGAAGCTGCGCTACGGCGCGTGGGTGTCCGACGGCGTGTCCTCGGCGGCCGCCGCGTCTATGAAAGCTGCTGGTGCCGCTACCGTTAGTGCAACGCTAAAGATCTCCGCGAAGAGAGGGGCCGCTTCTGTTCCACCTCCGTCCACGACGGCGCCAGACTCCAGCACAAACGCTTCCGCTAACGGATCATCTCTGGCAGTGACGTCGACCCCAGCGGCGCCCTCGTCGGAGCTGCTGGCGCAGGTCGAGGCGATCACGATCTTTCTGCGCGGTTCTCGCTTTCTCCTCCAGTTCGTGGAAGGCGGCGGGGCCGCGACTCTCACCCACTGCCTGGAGACAACGGCGAGCTCGCCGCCGCCGTTGTCGACGTCGCTGACAGCTAGTGGTGCTGCGGCCGCTGCTGCTGCCACCTCCCCGGCACTGGCTCTGCTCGTGCAAGAGCGGCGGGCCATAACTCTGCTGCTCTTGCACGTCGTGAACGCAGGTCGCGTGTATCGCGAGATGGTGGGTGACAAGGAGGGCCTGCTGCATGTGTTGCGTGCTCTGCAGCGCGAAACAGACGCGCTGGTCGTCGCACCGCTGACGGAGCTGCTGGCCGTACTTGGTCAAGGCCATCCACGGCTGGCGAGCGGAATCCAGACGGGGCTGCTGCGTGTGCTAGCCGACGCGGTGAAACCGGCTCAAGAGTTGACAGCCACCGATGCGACGAGCTTGGTGGGGTCGCGGCGCGTGTCTGAAGTAGCGGTGCTGCATACCGCTCGAGCCATCCGCGCCCTGCAGCTGCAGAGGGAGCAGCACCATTACGCTCAGTTTTGCCTCGGCGACGGCGCAGAGGCGGCTCTGGAGGCCGGTGTGGACTACGTGCCCATCGTTGGCATGGACCGTGCAGAGAATACGTGGGGCTTTGCGGGGATGCCAGCCGGTGAACCGCCTCGTGGTTCCTCCGCATGCGACCCTCTCCTGCGTCCCCTCAGTCGCTGCGAGTACCTCGATACACTCTTCCAGCTCGCCCTCGCCGACCAGGACATGGCGCTCCAAGTCGAGGGGTGCGAGCTGTTGAGCCTGGCCGCGAAGAACCTGCGCTTCACGCAGGACATCTTGACGCGTTGTCTCGACGCGGTCGACGACGATGAGTACGTCATCCACGGCGATCAGGAGGACGCCAACGTCCAGCAGGAGCGCCTGCGGCGTCAGCGCCGGCAGCTCTCGTGCGGTCGCACGGCAGCGCTGCTTCTCATCTCGCGCCCCATGACAAGCCAGAGGCGCCAGCTGCTGCTGCGTCTCGTGTCGCAGCGTAGCGGACATTTGACTTTTCTCAAGCACCTGCGCTTGACGGCGCATGGCGACACTGCCACCCTGGTCGATTGCTGCCACGCACTGCAGTTCATTGTGCGCGCTGCTGCGGAGATGCAGCGCCAGCATATGGATTTCAGCTGTGTGTCGAGGCTGCAGGCAGCTAGTGGTGCCAGCGGCGACTGCACCTCCTCTGGCGCGTTGTGGCTGCGGGTAACGGAGGCAGTTCAGGCGGCGCTCGGGGAATCGATGTTTCAACTGCTCCTCTTCCAGAAGTTGTCGGAGTCGGACTGTATGGCGGTCTTGCGGGCTGCGCGTGCCGCCGTGGTGCCTCTCGGCGGCGCTGAGGCCTGTTGAGCTGTGGAGGATACTCTCCTTTTTCTGTAGCACTCACGGGCTGTGCCGTTCGTTAGGAGATGTGGCATCACCCTTTTCCTGCCCGCAGCGGCGTTACCCCAAGCTCTCCAGCGATCGTTCCCCCTCCTCTAATCCGTGTCTCTGCTTCGCTCGCATTTGGCGGTGCTCTCCTCGACTTGTTCCTTCTCGTTTCTCTCTCTGTGTTGAGGGGGGCCCGACGTCTCACGCACATGTACACTATGTGAAGCCCCACCCAGCCCCCGTTGCCCCATGACGACTCCGTGGTGGGAGTATTCAGCGCTACAACAAGGGGCTTATACGTTCTCAACTGCGACGTCATCATTTCGCCGTAGCTTCAGGCGACGGAAGTCGCCTTCAGCAACGTTTTATGCGTGTCTGTGTGCGCGCGACATACCGATAACTGCCACTACCCCTAAAGGCAAGGGGAGTTTTCGTTTTTGGGGTGGGTGGGCGGCCATTGAACGTCCTTTCTTCCTTGGCTTGTACGAAGATGATTATGAGACTCACCGAGGCCAACGACACAGCTGAGCATGAAAGTCAAAGTAGAGGGATGGCAGCGGCAGTGGCGCGTCCCACGGTGCATCTGCATGCCCCCCTTCCCCCCGTGCTCCCCCTTCATGCAGTTCATTGTATTCTCCTCCCACTCCCTCATTCACTGAGGGTACGAATACAGACAGACAAGGAAACAGACAAGATGCGCGTGTGTATGCGTGCATGTATCTGTTCTTGCTGCAGTGCCTCGAGCGCTGTGCTTGCCTGCCTCTCCTTGTCTCTCCCTGCCTCTTCTATCCGCCCCCCCTTTTCTCTACCTCGATGCTTCACGTGTACATGGGCTTTCCGCACTTCGTCCCGCCTCTCCACTCCACCGACTCTCCATCAACATACACACACGCATTCACAACGCCGCATATGGATCAGCTCTCTCACTCTCACCTTTTCTTACCAACGCTGCCTCGCTTTCTCTCTATATCTGCGCTTCCCTAGTTAAGATTTCTTTTTTTTTTTTGTTCGTCTACCCTTTCACACAAAGCCGCTTTCTTCACCCCTTGCGTCCATCTGTCCCTCCCCCTCTGCCGCCTCCCCCACACACCGGCACCACATCTCACATAACATGTGAGCTGATCATCATCGCACCTCGTAGGAGCACTCGTACTTTGGCCACTACCCCCATCCACCCGCCATCTTTATCTCGCAAGCGCGGCAATACGACAGCTAAAAGGCAAAAACAAAAATGCAGAACTCCGTAGGCGACGTGATCAACCTCATCAGCAAGAGTGAGATCCGCTATGAGGGTCAGCTGCACTCTATCAACACTGAGGAAAACACCGTGAGCCTGTCGAATGTGCGTATCTACGGTACCGAGGGCCGCAAGGGCGGCGGCGTGGAAGAGGTGCCGCCAACGGAGCAGCTGTTCGAATTCATCGTGTTCCGCGGCTCCGATATCAAGGACCTGACGGTCTTCCGCGACAGCAGCTCTCCGCAGGCGCGCGACCCTGCTATTGTGGAGGTGCACGCCCCAGCGCGCGGTCGTGGAGGACGCGCCGCAGCCGCGGCTCCTGCAGCTTCGGCGACGGCGGCGAGCAGCGCTGCCACTCGTGGCAGCCGCTCCTTCTACGACGAGGCTCAGTCGTACAACCGCGGTGGCGGTGGCGGTGGCGCGCGCCGTGGTGGCTACGGCGCCGGTCGCTACAATAACAATAACGGCGGCGGCAACAACAACAGCAACAACAACCGCAATCACCGCGGCGGCTACGGCGGTCGCGGCGGATCGGGCAACTACCGGCGCAACTACCGCGACTACCACACCGGCCAGGACTTCAAGCCCGCCGACGTCGGCGCAACGGAGAAGTTCGAGGGAGATTTCGATTTTGCCAAGTGCCGCGAGGAGTTCGAGAAGAAAAAGAGCGAGTTCGAGAAGGCCAAGGAGGATGCCAAATCTCACGCCAAGGCCTACGACAAGAGCAGCTTCTTCGACACCATCTCGTGCGACCAGAAGGAGAAGAACAGCATGAATCGTGCCGAAATGCGCAAGGCGGACACCGAGACCTTCGGGTCAGAGATGGTGAGCAGCATGCGCGGCTTCCGTCGCGGCCGCGGCGGTCGTGGACGCTACCAGCAGCGTTGAGCGCGCCAGCGACACTGAGCATAGAGGAGGGAGAGGATGGAGTCTGTGGAAGAGTGCGAGAGCGGTGCCAAGGGCACCGGCTTGTCGTCATCTGCCTCCTCGCGCATAGCGAAACGTGGATGCGCTGATGGCGACACGAAAAATGCAAAAAAAAAGGTTACTTGTACCACCCAGCTCCTTCTGTGCTTGGCTGTCGTCCTCCTCGCGCACATGAATGGCATTTCACGCTAAACTGCGGCGCTGATAACACATTGAGAAGCGGAGAGAGAAAAACGGAAAGTGCTATGGCGCACACTGCGTGCAGTAGCTGCAGCCGGCGAGGATGGTCCGGACGGGACATCGGTGCGAGACGCAGAAGCGAGGAGTACAGATTCTGAAGCGAGAAGGCGAGGGAGAGGCCGAGGGACGAAGGAGGGGGGAGGGAACATGTCGGACCCTCCTGACGGTCTTGGATGATCTTTTTGCACCCTCGCTTCTCTCTCAGTGCTGGCGCTCTATCTCGCCCGTCTCTCCCACCCCTCGCCCCGTGGTTCGCTGTGCCTCATCCGTTCTCTGGAAGACTCTCCCTCGACGCCCATGCAATGCCGAGCCAGAGAGAGGGAAACAAAGAAGGATCACGTCGGCGTCGACTGTGACATACGTGTATGCGTCCCTCACCTTGCATAAGCACACACACACACACTTAAACACAACCTAGCCTCTCTACATGTATGCCGAACTGGCATTCCCACGTACGCACCCCCGACCGGAGCAGCATGCGACAACAACAACAACACATCCGTGCAAGATGCATTTTTGAGGTGCTGTGCGCACCTCTTATTTCTACACGCCTTTTTTTTGTTTGGCTTCTTTGTTGTTTCTGTTTTCTCCCTTCCTCTTTTTCTCACGTGTGTGAGGCGGTTCTCCACCCCACCCCATCCCATGGACTCCATGTGTGCTCCTCTTGTCATCTTTTTCTCCCCATCTCTCTGGACGCCTTCTTTGCATCTCCCGCCGCACTCGCTGTGCGCCTGCGTGAATGCGCTGCCCACCTGAGTGCGTTTCTCACCGCCACCACAGCAGAGCGGGAGCAGGGCAAGAAAACAACGAGAGAAGCGGAGTAATAAGCAAGGGATGACTGTATCGCTCAGTTCCACCACCGCCTAGCGTCGCTCCTTCATTTCGTTCCTCGCCGGCGTCACTGCCTTACCGCCGTCGAGGTTTTCCTCTCTTCCACCTCCTCTCCTTGGCCCGCGCTCTCTCTTTCGTTTTATTTTATTTTGTTGTTGGGTTGTCTCTCCTCTTCTCTCGCTCTTGTCCGTGGTGCGCCCCTTCTCGTCGTAGTTGCTCATCTCGCTGCCCTCCCCTTCCCTCCCTTTCTCTCGCCGTCCGCCTTATTTCCTCCTCTCCTTTGTTTCTTCGACATGAACGTGTGGGGTCTTTTACGTTTCTTTTTTTTATGTTGCGCCCACGTGTGCGTGTGCGTTTTGTTCGCCTCCCTCACTTGTGCATGTGTTGTGTGTGTTTCTGTTTTTCATAGTTTCCATTTATGTGTTCTTCCTCGTCTTATCAGTCTTTCATCTCTTCGCTTTTTTTTTGTGTGGTTTCGTATCGCAACACCATTACCGCCACCGCCACCATTGCCACCGGTACCGTCTCTCCTTCCTCTCTCTCTCGATCGTCTATGCCCATATGGTTTCGTGTGTGTGTGTGTGTGCGCATGCGTGGGTGGGTCAATGCTGGAGCGCGTGTCTGCGTGCTGTCTTGCTGTTTTTCCCCCTTTTTCCCCTTTGATTGGGTGCGTTTGTGGCATGTTCTTTCTCTTTTTCTCTCGCACGCACACGCGCACGCTCTTTTTCTCCCTTTCCTGTTCGAAACAAACACCAAAAAAAAAGAAGAAAGGCGGAGCGAGAAGAGCGCTTCGCTCGCCCTGCCTCGCTTTCCCGTTCTTTGCTTGCACGCCCCTCCCCCCTCCTCCTCCTCCTCCCCTTTCCTTTGGTTTATATATATAAATATGTTTTGTTGTTTGTCTTTCTCTCGTCTTTCCGCCTTTTTTTTTGTTTCGTCGTAGGACTCTTCGGCTGCATGCGTTTTCTGCTTTTTTTTTGTGCTGGACTTGTATGGTTTACTTGCCCCACTCTCTCTCTCTCTGTGTGCGCATGCGTGCCTGCGGCAGTTTGCGCTCGCGAGCGAGTCTCCATGATCTGTTTGCTTCTCCGTCCATACACATACGCACGCACATACACTCGGCACCGTGTTTATACGCGCGTACTTCCTCACACATATTTCGTGGCAGACCCGAGCAGACGCATCGATAAGGACGGAAGAATCCCCCTCCCTAAAGAAGAAAAAAGTTGATATATGAAGAGAGTGAGCCTTGAGAGAGAGGGATATACTTACGCTACTGTGGCGAGGAAGTCCTTGCCCCTCCTTCCCCCTTCCGCCCTTTCCAGAAAGGGCGAAAGGAAAAAAAGACGTGGGGCGGCCATAAAGAGAAAGAGAGCGCGAGAGCACGAGAGAGCGAGAGCCCAACGAAACAAGCGAAGGGCAAAGGTACGGATGCAACCAAACAAAATATATAATACCCATCGGAGGAGGACGAGGAGCCACGAGCAGTCGTGATTCATGTGTGCGTGTGAGCCTGTCTGTCTGTATTGACGAGGACGTGAAGAGCGCACGGCGATGTGTTGTTGGAGTCTGTGGGGGGATTTTTTTCACTTTTCTTGTTGCTTCACAGTGTACCGTACCCCCTCTTCCTCTTGTGTTTGTCGTTATCCCTTGAGCAACTGGCCACTTAACTTCCAACCTTTCCACACGGACCGCCTTCCTCCTGCTCGCCTCCGCACACCAACGTACATACCCGACCAAGGCCATCCAGGCACGTGCCCGACAAAAACGAAAGAGACACGGGGGGATCTACAAGTAAACACAGTTACATGTACGCCGTTCCTGCCTCTGCGTGCATGTAATTAAGTGTTCGTAGGCCTGTTAACACGTCTGCGCCTGATTCTTTCTTACCGTACGCGTGTGTGTGGAGGCGTGTGCACGCACCTCTGTGATTGTGTGTGTGCTCTTGCTCAAGAAAAAGGAGCGGATCTGCGTGGGTGAGTGGTCTGGGTGCATGCGCCGCGCTTCAGTATGTGTATGCTTGTGCATATGCATGGCTGCGCAAGATAAAGGGACTACGTGCGTATGTGAATGTGAGCTTGTGTGGTCGTGTGCTCCCGTGTGTGTCTGCACAACGTTGTGTACATGCTGTCTTACTGCCGAACTCTTTTCCCCCCTTGCCCGTTGCCCTGGTGCCGACGTCGAAAGAGGAGAGAATGGTGGCGAATCAGTCGAGCGGGTAGTAGTAATCGGATAACGGCGGTGCCTGGCACGTACTGTTAGAGAGGCTGTGACTGACTCCTTCTTCAGTATGCTGCCCTCCTGCCCCTCTCCGGATGCGCGCACGGGTTGGACGGTTGGCTGCGTTGATGCCTCTGCATCTGTTGCGTAGTCCCTGTGTGTGCGCAGATACATGTGTGCATGCGTGTGTGCGCGCTCGTTTCTTTAGCAAGGGAAAACACAAAGAGAAAAGCGGCCGACGAGGGAAAAACAGAGAGAAGACGAGAATGCGGAGCAATAATGGAACACACGCACACACACAAAAGCAAGAATTTCGGGAAGAGAAAAAGAGAGATGAAAGCGATCTGAAGGAGACGTGCGAATTTTGATCTCTTTTTGTGTATATACATATAGATAGACGTGTGTGTGTGTGCTTATCTGGTGTTCCCTCTACCACCATAGATGTCCGCCGAATACACACACACACACACACACACGCATCCTCATCTCTCACGGAGACCATTATCTCGACATGCAGCCGAATGAACGGAAAAGGAAAAAAAGGAAATCCGGATCTCAGTCTTCCATCGTCGGCTGTGCCTTCTTCATTTTTTCCCCCGCTTGCCCCTCGAAAACACGCACGCACACGCGCGCACAATGACACATAGGCGTGCATGAATGCTTAGGCAACCGTGTGCTTGTGCGTGTTCTTTTCTTGTTTTCTGTCTTGTCTTGCTCGTTTTCTCTTGCATTCCCCTCCTCTTCTCCTCAGTTGTGAATGCGCCTCTGCCCCCACACGCACACACTAGTGCCGACTGTGTCGTCTACACCCCACACCCCGAGTGTGTCTCTCTTTCTCTCGCTTTTTTTTTGCGTGTGCTGGTATGTGTTTTGTTTGTGTGCGAGTTTCTCGTTTTCTTTGTGTTGTTGTTAGTCCCCCACCCCCTTTTTTGTTTTATTATTAGCTTCCATTTGCCTTTTTCGAATTTTTTTTTTCGTCGCTTCCTGCGTTGTTGTTGTTGGGTTGTCTCTGTCTCTGTGTCTGTGTCTGCCTGTGTCTGTCTGCGTGTGTGTGTGTGTGTGTGCGTGCACGGCTGTCTGGTAGGCCTCATCTCCTCTGTTCACGTTTTCGCACCTCCTCTTTTCCTCTGCATCTTTTCGTTTTGGTATGTGCGCTTTCTCAAAAAAAAAAGCGGAAAAATGCAGCCAAACGACGTCTCTCTCTGTGTTTGCCCGTGCGTCTATAAGTGCGCGCTCCTTTTTTTTTGTGTACCGGGTGATCGCCACGCTGGGACGGTTGGCAGTACTTTGCGCGTGTGTGTGGTGCCGCGTGTGCTGACGTTCTCCATATATGAATGCGCAGTTTTTTTTTTGTTGTTCTTTTACCTTGACGTTGCTCCACCTTACAACTCTTTTTTCATTTTGTTTTGAGTGCCGGCTCGATGACCTCAACATACTGCAATGCATCCACGCGCTCCTCTCGCTCTGTGTCTTCCAACTTCCCACGCGAGGCGAACGCTGTCGACGGAAGAGTGTTTAGGGGAGAGAGAGAGTTGCGTGAAGGTGGTGAGGGGAGGGAGGGGGAGAGTCTCTTCCCTTTCTCGTCTTGGTCGCTCATTCGCATCGACGCACCAGCGCACACACGCACGCGCATGCAACCGTCATGGCGGGAAAAAACGCTCCTACGATACATCCACTTGCCCACAAAGAGGAGTGGAGGCGCGAGCGGGAGAGACGGAGAGGCAGAAAGGGAGCGCGCTTGGGCGACACTGGTCAAGTGGTTCAACACACACACAAACACACATACACACGCGTACAAACACAAAGAGAGAGAGAGAGTAATGGCGTGCCGCCTTCATGCGCGCACAAACGGAGAGAGCGGGGGCAAGAGGGAGTAGACAGGGCTCAAGTATGAAAAACCTGTACCTCTACCCCCAGTGGAACCGCATTCTCTCGGACATCAATGCAGAAGTATTTAAACACACCCGCGCACGGACTCACACGAGCACACGAAAACACTTGGAAATTTCGCAGATGTCAAGGGCACACGGCGACAGAACGCAGAGGAAGAACGAAGGTCAAGACCGCACAGTAAACAAGGGCGCAAGTAAAACTGGCAGCACGGGCTTCGATGAGCAAAGACGGAGAAAGACGCTAAAATGTATGTAACTGTTTAAGCTCAGAATGAAGAGAAAAAGAAAAAAGAAAGCGCTGCACTGCATCCGACCTTTCTCATGTCTTCGTCTTTCTTTGTTCTTTCTATCGTTCTCTGTGTGTTTGTCTGTGCGTGCGTGCGGTGTGTGCGTATGTGTGCGCATCCGTGTATACATGCATGTGTGTGCGTGTGCGCGTGTATTCTCGTGAGAGGCCGATTCTCTGCGAGTCCCATGTTTCCTTTTTTTCGTCGTTGTTTGGTTTCCTTTTTTTTTGTTGTTGTGCCGTGGGGTCACTCTTTGTTTGTTTCTTCCCATTTGTTTTCCGTGTTTGATGTTCACGAGAGAGGAGAGGGAAACAAAGGAATGGAGTACGCACATCCCGTGTTTGATTAAAACCCCTCCCCCGATCTGCCCCCCTCCACCTCCAAACAAACAAACCACAAACAACGAAGGCAGAGGCATGCGTCCTCGAAAAAAAAAACACTAAACAAGCCGAACAAAAAGGAGCCGAGCAGCGTACATTCGTTTGCTTTGTGGGAGTCTTCATCGACAACCCGACGTGAGTTCTCGGCTGCGGTTGGTCGGGCCGCGCCAGGCAGGTACCGCGTCGGATGCCGGTGATGAAGACTGGGCGAAAAGGGTAGATTGATCTCCCCCATTCTCTCTCGCGCTTTCTCGGACACGGACTCTCTGCAGATGACCCTGTCCAGGAAGCGGAGGGAAGCCACAGATACGAGGCTGGCGAGAGGGGCTTGAGGGGAGGGGGACATTCGCAGCTCCTTCTCTGCTCCTTCCGCTGTGCTTCGCCTTCCGAGAATACGCTTTATCTCGAATGGCTCCGTTGTGCTCTATGCTCGGGGGTGTCGACTCTGGTGGCAGAGAGGTCAGCCTTGTCGATGATGCGCGTAACGCGCGCGCAAGCGTTCGCCAAAAAAGCGAAAAAACAAACAAACAGAGCACGCCGTTTTGGACAAGCCTTCCCGCCTTCAACCTCCTCCGCCACTTGCATTGGTGCACACGTACATTTTTTTTTTTCATCCTCTGTGCCGTTCACGTACGCCCCCTCCTCTCTTTCTCGTCTCTGTCGTCTGGCTATTATGGCCACATTGCTGACGGCGGAAGGGATCCACTTGGTGCACCCCACCCCACCCCACCCCACCCCACCCCACCCCACCCCACCCCACCCCACCTCCACCCCCCACGCGGCTTGCATGGCGCTTCCCCCTCTTTGAGCCACCACAATCATCAAAGCAGCAGAGGTCGATCTCTCCTTGGCTTCGTCTGCCTGCTTTCATCTTCGCGGATCTCTCTTTCTCAGTTGCGCACGTGCTTTTGCTCACACACACACACACACACACACACACACATAAACACACCCAAGCCGACAGCTCTCTGCCGCACTCCCTGATTTCTCTGCTCTCCGAGCCCTCCTGTGCGCCTCTTCTTACTTTCACATATTTTCTGCCCTCTCTCCTTCTCTTGCCTCACCCTGCTTCACCTCAGAGATGCGGAGCTCCTCGCGGCTTGTTTGGCAGCCCGTCTCGCGTACCGCCTTGACGAGTGTGCGGCGGCTCGCCTCCGACATCCGTCTGCGCACTGACTATGGCAACGCTACGCCAGCGCAACGCCCCACGGCAAGCAAAGGCCTGATCTATGTGACGGAGCCGGCAACGCGGAAGGGTTCCTTTGCCCGCTATGTGCGGTCTGCGCGGGACCAGGCGCCGTACATTGCCGGCGCCGTGGTAGGGGTGTGCATCTACAGCGCGGCCACACTCGCCATTCCCGCCGGCTTTGGCGCGCTCATCGACCAAGCAAGTAGAGGGCAGATGCCGCTCGGTACGTCGATGCAGCTGCTGGGTTGGTTCAGTCTCTGTGCAACGGGCAACTACCTACGACTGTACTGCATCGGCTACGCGGGCGAGAACATCATCGCGAAGCTACGCCGCGCCTTGTACAGCGGCATCTTGCGTCAGCCGGCAGCGTTTTTCGACTCCACAGAGAACCGCACCGGCGCGCTCGTGCAACGACTATCTATGGACTGCAACGTCGTGGGTAGCTCCCTGACAGAGGCGGTGACAAACGGCAGCAAGAATCTGCTGCAGACGATCGGCAGCATCAGCGTGATGCTCTACTACTCACCGCTGCTGACGAGCGTGATTGTGTGTATGATACCGCCGGTGGCCATCTTCGCCGGCTCGTACGGCCGTTACATTCGCAAGTTGCAGCACAATATGCAGGATGCTCTGGCCGACATGGGCACCGTCGCCGAGGAGCGGCTGTCGAACATCCGTACTGTGAAGTCCTTCGGCACCGAGGCGCAAGAAGAGTCCTGGTACGGCAAGAACGTCCAGCGTGTCTTCGATCTCAGCATGCGCATGGTGCGCTGGAACTCCGTCTACGTTGCGTCACTGCAGACGGTAGGGTATGGTGCCATGTACTGTATCATGTGGGCCGGCTCGATGCTCGTCACCTCCGGCCATCTGACCCCTGGCGTTCTCTTCTCCTTCATGCTCTATACGGTGTACTGCGGCATTGGGCTGATGGGGTTGACGAATCTGGCCACCGAGATCAATAAGGGCTACGGCGCCTCGCTGCGGCTCTTTGACATCCTGGACAAGGCTGAGGCAGTGCGGCAGGCGCACACAGCATGTAAACAGCTGACGCCAATCACGTGCGACTGGCGCGTGACTTTCAAGGACGTGACCTTCGCCTACCCTACGAGGCCGGAGGCGCTCATCTACAGAAACATGAGCCTCACCATCGAGCCATCCCGCTGCACTTGCGTCGTTGGCAGCAGCGGCTCCGGCAAGTCGTCCTTGGCCATGCTGTTGCTGAAGCTATACGAGCCGACAGCCGGTTTGGTGCAGCTTGGCGAGCACGACCTCCGCGACATCAGCTCACATTGGCTGCACGAGCACATTGGCTACGTTGGGCAGGAGCCGGTGCTGTTTGGCGGGTCCATCGCACAGAACATCGCCTACGGCGCTCCAGGCCGAAACTGGGATGACCCGATCGATCGCTGGCTCTACGCTGCCGTCGTCGAGGCGGCCCGCAAGGCCAACGCGCACGACTTCATTTCCGCGCTGCCGGACGGGTACGACACGTTCGTTGGCGAGAGCGGCCGCAGCCTCTCTGGCGGGCAGAAGCAGCGCATCGCCATCGCGCGTGCCCTGATGCGCCATCCGCGTATCACCATCCTGGACGAGGCGACGTCTGCGCTCGACAGCGAGAGTGAGGTGGTAGTGCACGACGCCATCTCGCGCCTGATCGAGGAGGCGAAGGACTCGAAGCGGCAGCACACGGTGCTCATGTTCGCACACAAGTTGAGCATGATCCGCAAGGCGGACCACATACTCGTACTGGACAAGGGGCAGGTTGCTGTTGAGGGCACCTTCGCGGAGGTGTCCAAGAACAAGCTCTTCTGCGACCTCGTGGGGCTCGTCGCCACACCGCAGGTAGGCGCCGGCACGTCGTGAGTGCAGGCTGTTGAGTTGATGAATCTCTTTCCGATCCCCTCCCCCCACCAACCGCTCTAGTTGAGCTTGAACTCGCTAGATTCCTCCTCTTTTGCGTGTGCTTAAAAGGAGGCGCTTGCAGAGGATAGGGTGGGGTGTGCGTGCGCGTGTGTGTGCGGCAGAGAGACAGAACATTGGTAAGGCCCCTCACCTCCTCCGCTCTACTTTTCCAGCTCTTGCTCGGACTGTTGGAGTGCGCCACTGTGTCGTCGAGCGCGCACGACGCTGTGAGTGCGGTGCCTGCTGGCGTGAGTCGGTGCATGCTCTTGTGGCGTGGGTGGTGCTTGAGGCTCGTTGACGGCACCATCGCTCTCCATCTCTCCTTCTCGCGTCCCTTCCTCCTCCCTCTGTGCGTCTTGCCTGCCGCTGACTCTCTCTGTATATATGTGTGTGTGGAGGGGCGAGGGGGGAGAGACTTGGGAATGTACCACTGCGCATACCAGCCTCCGCTCTCTATCGTCGATGCCTTCTCTCTCGCCTTCCTTCTCTGTTCCATCTAACAACCTCCGTGTTATGCAGCGCTCTCTTACGGAAACAGAAGTAAAGAGCCATCAGTGACAAGAAGACCGCTGTGGAGCAACCGCAGGCTTGTGCCGCGGCCGAACAGGAGAGCCACCGCATCTCGTGTGTTCTCTTTTCGTTCTGCGCAGGTGCCCAAGGGACTTCGTTTCTGCGTGTGCGCGTGCCCATGATGACAGCATGAGCGCACACAGGTGCCGCCTTTCCGCTTTCTCTGTGTGCCTAGCGGCTGCCACCATCTCCTGCAAGCGCGCGCACGCACATGCACACATGCGTGCACTCAAGCAACAAGTGCACCTCTCCCTGCCTCTGAGCAGCTGGCTTCAGCACCGTCTTGAACTCTTTCGTCGGCCTCCTCCTCTCGCTGCCTGTTGCTGGCGCCTCCTGTGATTCCACTGATACACCGCGCCCAAATCTGTCAACACCCACAAGCACTTCTCCTACTCATGTCTTCTACGCACATTTTCAGCTTTAGCGCCCTCACCAACTAACCCTCTCCTTCTAGCATTCACTTGGTTAGCAAGTTAGTGTGACACCCCTCCGTCCTCTTTCCCCGTCTCTTTCTCTCGCTCGCTCTCGCTGTTTCCTTCCACCCAAGAGACTCCATCGCTATACAAACAAGCCAAAGAAGAAAAAAAACAAGAAGGCGATTTTTGTTCCCCTTTTTTTTTCGAGCTTCATCTCACGTTCGACGCCACTCGTTGGGATTCGACGGTCTTCCGCCCTCGCCGACATCTTCCCGCAAACCATTTACAGACTTTGTGTGCGTGTGTGTGTGTAGGTGGTGCTTGTCGTTGCGCTTTTCCTCATCACGCACGCACGCGCCACCGGCGAAGCTATCGGAGCCGAAGCGCCAACGCGCGAATCGACAAAAAAATTAAAAACAAGCAAAACCGACCGCATTGTGGGCAAAGGACACACCAACACACACACACACACACACGCGTGTACTGGAATCCATCGAGAAGTGTGTGCTGCGCTCTCGTTGCCCTCTTTTTTCTTTTTATTTTTGGTGCGCCCCACCTCCTCAAGTGGCTGGTCTTACCTAATACATACACCCACACAGAAACCTCACTAACCAACAAAATAAGACGTACGCAAACAAACACGAGAAGAATAAGGTTGTTCGACCCACGCACGCGCAGAGGAGCGACAACCCCCCCTCCTCCCGCTACCTCCCCTTTCTCACACCGATCATCATCGTTTTCTCCAGCAGATCAACCATCTTCGGCGGGAGATTGGCCAGCATTCCCCCTTTCTTGCATTATATATATACACACACGTACATATACATCTCTATATTTTCTCTCGCGCTTTCGATATCGGCCGGTGTGCGTGGTTTGCACAGTTGGCCCTTCGCGGTCTTTTGGTCTCTTTTTTTTCGCTGCTTCCATTTCTCCGTGCCGGTTCACTTGAACGACAGGAAACGCATGGCAACGGACAGCAGCGGACGATCGCCGACGCGCACCAGCTGAGGAGGAAAAACGGACAGAGCGAGAAAAAGACGCCCAGCCGCGCCGCCGCCGCCGCCGCCTCTTCTTCCACTTCCCCTTCTTGCTCTTCAACACAAGAAAGCGGGCGAGCAACAACAGCAGCAGCAGCAGCAACGGCTTATCGTGTACACAAAACAAATTCCATTTTCTTTGTTCGTGTATTTTTCGACTACTCTTCTTGTTTGGCATCTTTTCACTCTCCCCCCTCCTCTGCGCTTCCCCCCATCTCTTTCGTTCTTTCCGTGTTGTCCGTGCCTTTCCTTTCCTCTCTGGCGCACTCATCTTTCCGTCTCTTTCGCTTTTCCTTTGGCTAACATTTTATTGTTTTCTTTCGGGGATTTCTTGGGGCCCCCGCTTCTCTTCCGCTTGGTATTACTCCTCTTTTTCCTGGTTTTGTTTTTGATCGCTCACAGGGCGCTCGTACATCCAACAAAGAGAATCAATATCCACGCGCGCACACACAGAGACAGCCACACAGGCAGACACACAGACGCGCATACGAAGTGAGCCGATAGCGTAAACTGGCAAAAACAACAAGCAGAAATAAAAAAGTCCGCAAGGAGAGAGGGCGCGTGAGGGAGACCAACAGCTCTTGCCGCCGAACGCTAACACAGAGAACGAGGCGCTCACACATATATATATATACATCTATATACATCTATATATATATATATCTGTGGAACAGTTTTGTTGACATTGCCGCGTGCGTGACCGGCGATCTTATCTTTTTTGAGGCTCTTTTCTCAGCTGACAGTTGGCTTGTGCTTGCTTGCTGTCTTTTTGTTCTCTTTTCGTCCTTTACTGCATTTCTTTACGCCTTTCGGGTTTTGTGAGTGTATTTTTTTAACTTTAGTGGTCTTATCTTGCTTATCTTCTTCCGTCATCTTCTTCTCCTCCCCCCTCCCTCGTCTTAGCCTCGTCACCTCTTTATTGCTCGTCTGTTTCGTCCTCCTCGTCAGTCCTCGCCACATTGTTCTCCTTGCTCGCGATTTTCTCTTTTCGACTTATTTATTGCCGCGGTTGTGTGCGATCCCCGATCTCTTCGCGTCTTTTCCTTGCACGTCCGTTTTTCGTCTGCCTCTGTTATCGCTCACCACCGCACGCGTGCATACAGCGTCCGCTAGTTTCTTTGTGTGTCTCTCTTTCGGTTGCGCTGTGTGGTGACCGATCACCGTGGGTGCACATCTGTCGCAGAGCCGTGCCGCCCCCTCGAAGACGTAAACGCATCCTTGTTTCCTTTGTCTCTTGTGGTGTTTCTTCATCTTGAGCGTTCCTCCTCCTCTTCGTCTCTCTCTCTCTCATTTTCGCTTCTCTGCGCTCCTCGGCGCATCAGACACACATACGCGTGCGCGCACACACAGAGACACACGACAGCAGAATAAGCAGCCATCGACATCGACAAGGACGCTGAAGCGAAACATGTCGGCCGCGCAGAACGGGAGCGCCACCTCCACGCCGGCGCAGCAGAGCAAGCCTGAGCCAATCGCTGCCCCTGTCGCGGGTGAGGGCAGCACGTCTGGCGGCTACGCGTTCGACCCTGACGCGCTGCGCAACTTGATCGTCAACTACCTTCCACCGCTGATGAATGAGGCGCAGGTGTACGAGCTGTTTGGCCAGTTTGGCAGGATCGAGAGTGTTAAGATTATTTACGACAAAATCACTGGCGAGAGTCGTGGCTACGGGTTTGTGAAGTACCAATTCTTCTTCTCCGCCACCTACGCAGTGTCCTGCTTGAACCGGTTTGAGATTGGCGGCAAGAAGCTGAAGGTGGCATACGCGAACGCCCCGGCCGCGAAGGAGGCGTACGACATGCTTCGACTCTCAGCAGTTGCGCTGAGCATGCAGCAGCAGCAAGCCATGCAGTCCATGTACTACCACCAGTTGGTTCTTGCGCAAGAGCAGCAGGGGGCGCCAGCCGCGAGCTCGGTTGCCGCCTCGGCTCCGATGGTTGGTGGCGCCGACTACGGCCCATACATGAACAGAGTGGGCGGCGGCTACGCGATGAGGCAGCGCGAAAGCGGTGCCGGCTATGCTCGAGGCATGTACCCGGGGATGGTGGCAGGCAGTTCCGTGTACCTTGCCGGCCCGTCCGCAAGTGGTAGTCGGAGTATCACCCCTGCCATTGCTCCGATCGGCTTCTGAGCTCATCTGTGCTGCCGCTTAGGGTGGAGGCTGTCGCACTCTCCTTGTATGCCGCGGGCTGCTTTATTCCCCCCCTTTTTCCGAAAATTTCTAATTTTTTTACCCAAAGTCTTCGTCACTCTGTTTTCCGCTGCCCTTGACGGAGCTGGTGGCATCTCTTCTCTTTCTCCTGGCTCTGCACGCGGCGATTCCTGAAGGAAAACCAACAAACAGCGCGAAACGAAAAAGGTATGCGCGCGCACACACACAAGCATATATATATATATGCATAAACACAGGAAAAGGGAGAAAGGAATCGCCCCGCCGCTCCACCGGCACAACCACGATCTTTGCCCCTCTCCGTCTCTCTTACTTGTGATGATGCTTCTCGTTGTCCGTTGTTGCCTGCTGTTGTTGTTGTTGTGTAATGCCGAGCCATTCTCCTGCGGCCTCTTCTGTTTTGTGTATTTAAACACTTTCGTCTTTTCTGTTGTCGCTCCTTTTTCCACTTCGTTAACAGCACACGTTGGCGCGCGCCACGCGCACAATACACGCGCCGATGCTCGTGCACACACGCACACGCACAGATCATCGCCCAGTAAGTGCCCTCCCCCCGCCCCCGCCACGCTTCCATCTGTTTTTTGTTTTGTTGTGTGCATACGAGCGCATTATCATTGGTGCTGCCGCCGTCTTTTCTCGTGCAGCACCGAGAACCAGAACCACCACCATTACTACGACCATGGCTTCCGAAACAACAATAACAGCAAGGTACACACACAGACGTACGCCAAATGGGACTCAGGGGCGATAAGAAGGCGACGTAACGGATAAACGGAACACCAAAACGTGCCGCGGTGTATTTGTGCATATGCCCCTCAAGCTTCCACGCGTTGTTGGTCTCTTCTTGTTGGAGTGCATACTGGTGGCGCACCAGTGCGGGAGTAGGGCAGAGTATGGTCTTTGAAGATCTCACCCTGACGGCACGCTGAGCAGGGCAGCCTCGTGGAGCTGAGCGCACCACGATGCTATCTTCGTTACCGTTGGCGCTGTCTCTTAAAGCGCCCCCCCCACTCCCCACACTCACAAATCGTCTCTTCCTTTCTACCGTCAGACGCGAGCATTAGAAGAAGCTGAAAAACGGGATGCTGCTGCGCTCCCACCCACGGCATGCCTCGCTTTCTCGGTCAGCGCCTCGACGCAAACTTTTGGTGTGCTTCAGCTTCGCCCTTGCCTCGCCCTCTCCCAGATGCTCTCGTGGCCCTACATGCTCGTTCTCGACTGATTCGCCTCCCTGCACACTCTTTGCGATTAGTCGTTGGCCTACATCGCCGTGCAGTACATCCACGCACCTGTGCGCATGGAGACCTACCGTCACACGTTCACGCATGCTCATAAACACGGACACCCAGGCATCGGCAGCTTGCGGTACTCAGCCTCTCGACACAGGGCTCGAAACCATCTTGCCCTCTTGCGTCCACTCGTCCTCTGTTTCCCATTCATGTACGCATTGGTGGGCCGTCGCGGCACTGTAGGTAGTCCGAATCGACGTCGCAAACTCTCCGGATGCCGTTTTTCCAGTTGTGCTCCGCCGCCACAGACTCACGCGCGACTTGCGATAAAGCGCCAAAGGTGCTCTTGACGATACCGACTGCCGTCGGTAACTGTGGACCCAAATGTGTGGAATCTGCAAGCGTCACCAGTGGCGACGTAAACTGGTCGCCACTCAGCATTCTACACGTGTTTCATCTTGCCCATGTCGCCATTACGGCCGATACCGGTGTCTCCCCGTGCGTCGAGGAGATGAGCACGGCAGAGTTGGCGACCAGTGTACGACGCGTACTTTGCATGGGGCAGTCTAAGAGCTGCAGCTCTGCTTCTACCGCTTCCAACCAGGAAGCATCAGCGCCGTACGTCGCTCGCGCACTTTTAGTTCGACTGCATGGGCTTGTGGAGGCGCATGAGCGCTTCTTGACCTGGATGCGTACACGCTCAATGGCAGCGGTTCCAGGGGCATTGGATGGCGTGGTAGGAGAGGACGCCTTTTTGGCAGATGCAGTGACTTTTCTTCGTACGTTGCCGCTACCCGATGCACTTCAGAGAGCCGCGCCTTCACCACCAGCGACAGAGCGACGCGCGCCGTCGTGGCGGTCTTCCTACGCTCAGCTGCTCAGCGCCAACCTCTACGCCATCAGCACCTTTGTGGAGGCTGCGGTAGTCGCGGCAACGGTTACGTCGCCACCCGCACCCGACTCCCCATCGCCGACACTTCACCGCGAGCCCTGCTTCCTTCCTCCGCCGCTAGAGAGGGCTGCGCTGTCGCTGCTCTACTACCTGATAACACTGACAGTGGACGTGGTGGAGACCAGCGTGCGGTGCTGCTGCCGACTAGAAGGGCTTCTCTCGGCTCACGAGGATGACAGGCAGCTAGTGTGTTTCCCGCAGGGTCTCGCTGCTTTCTCCGCCACGTCGAAGCCTGGTGCCCAGTTCACTGCTTCACCTTCATCTTGCCATGCTACCCCATCTCTCCGTGTTGTCTTGTACACAGTCCTTCAGCAAGAGGGCTCTCACTTGTTGGCGCTCCTCCTTCGATGTGAGCCACGCGAAGGACAGTGCCCGGGCGAGATGTCCGACGCGGACCCGACACATCGTCGGCTGCTTACGCGACACCTGTTGCGCCGGCTTGGGCATCTCTTTTTCCACCCTCTGCGCGGCGATCGTACCCGCGCTGGCGTCACGAGTTACACCACAGCCGTGGCCGCAAGCGACCGCACTGACGCGGCACTCGTCACTTGGATGGCAGACCGGCTGCAGCGCGTTGTGTGCTTGAGCGTCCCCACGACGGACGGTGAAGGGACAGGAAGCACTTCCCGAGGCTTTTCCGCTGCGCTTGCTGGCGAAGAATATCGACCATGCAGCTTCGAGGCTGAAATTCTTGCTGAGCTTCTTCGCTTGCTTATTGCTCAGATTGATGCGGATGCATCAGCATCGCCATCAGGCGGAGCACCCGAGCGCGAGTGCTCCAACAGCGCCGTCTGTAGCAGCAGTGGCATTGCCCGACGCACTTCGGCTACAGCAGACGCTGCCACTGACTTGTCGCGGCGAATAGGATATCTGGTTCTTCCGCCTCCAGCCATCGAGGCTGCCTTGGCGCTAGGTAGTGGCACGCTCTCGCGCTGTCCGGCACGAGAGATATTGTTGAAAGCACGGGAGTGCGTGATGCGCTTTTCGCTGAATCCTACCATGCAGTGACGCGAGGGCGTGTGCCG
>NC_009409.2:161542-164042 GCF_000002875.2 Leishmania infantum JPCM5 | reverse complement strand
ACGCCCCATGAACGCAGAACGAAGCAAATAACAAAAAAGAAGGAAAACGGGTGACGGCGACAGGCACAAAAACTGGGGAGATGGTCCACGAAAATGGGAAGCAATGAAAAACGAAATGACGGAAGTCAAAGGCGGCGTTCAAGGCGCGCGCACGCACGCACACACACACACACACACACACACACACACACACACACAAGCACATACTCACTCGCACGTGCACTCAGGCACATACATATTTCATGCGAAAAAGACAGGTGAAAGAGACGATGACGGAAGGAATAAAGCCGTTGCGGTGGTGCCGTCCGTCAGGCATTGCCTGCGTCGTTCGTTTCTTGAGTTTCCTTCGTCTATGTTTTTGCTTCATCTGTCAGACGAACGAATGTTTATGTGCACGTGTGTCGACTTCCATCTGACTGCTTTTTCGTTTCTTTATGCCGCTCCTCACATCTCTCTCCCTGTGTACACGTGTGTTTTGTATGCTTGTATCTCTTTTTCTTTCCGTTCTTGCCGCGCATATGTGAAAGCCCTGTCTTGTTTTCGGCGTGGGGCGGAGGGGGCAGGCGAGTGAGGAGGGTACACATACGGATACATTTTACATATCTGACAAGCGCACACAGATACATGCTCATGCACGCCAGACTAGGTGTTGGCTTGATCTGTGTATCTGTGTATTGTTTCTTCGGTATCTTTGTTTCTGTTTCTGCCGCCCCCATTTGCAGATCGTGTGCGTCTCCCCCTCTGTCGTTGCCTGTCACCACCCCTACCCCCACCTCCGCTGTCCCCTGCCCTTTCATCGTTTCTCTGCTCTCCTTCTTTTTGCGTGTGTGTTGTGGTTGTGGTTGCTGCATCATCTCATTGCTCGCTGCATCTCTTTCCCGGCACTTTTCGCTTCACTCCGATGACGCCCTCCCTCCCTCCCTCCCCCCTCCTTCGTGTGGCGCTCCAGGCCGCTCGCATTCGATGCCCGGCCCCGTGTTGCACTTTGTGAGGGCTTTTTTGTTCCCCACGAAAAGAAAGGCCGCAACACCACGAAGGAGAAAGGAGAGAGAAGCACTCCGACATGACGACTGTATTTTCTTTTTTTTTTCTCGCTTTCAATCATGCTCCCTTGTTGGTGTCTTCGTGTTTCTGGGTAGCTTCTCTAACTACCACCATCACCATCGCCACCACCCACACACACACACACACACACATTCCCACGCGCACGCGGACGCCGGTGCCCAGCTGCTTGGAGGACGAAAAGAAAAAGGAGAGAGCAGACCTACACCTGTCTGCCGCTCTCTTCCCCACCTTCCCCCCACAAAAACATACGCTGCTGTGCTTGGGACTCGATTGCTGCTTTTCTGTCATGTCTCTCTCTCTTTTCTTCTCCATCTCTCCGCGACTCTGTTTTCTTTTTTTGTTTGCTTGTTTTCGTTTTGAGTGTCTTGCCACTCACCGCCCCACCCCCCTTCTCCAGCCTTTCCTCCTGTAGCTTCTGGTGTCTGCCGCGCAGTTTTTCTTTCGCGCCTCTTTTTTTTTGTTCTTGGCTGTGCGTGTGTGTATGCGCGGCCTGATGAGTGCGTCTCCCTCTCTCTGTGCTGGCGCACGCATAGAGAGGCGCATATACACACGCACACACACATGCACAGACAAGGGAATCAGCGGGAGAAGAACGGAGCTGGTGTGATGCTCAAGAGAAGTGTGACTATGCGCCAGTACCACGCGGCTTAAGAGAGGGAGGGAGTTGAGCGAAAAACAAAAGGGGAGTAAAGTGGCTCCGTTTCAGGTGTCACAGGAAGGAAGCACGAGAGATGTCAAGAAACGGACGCGGACAACTTGGAGCGAGAAAGAGTGAGGAGGGAGCAGTACAGGTATAGACGTCCGTGCTTGCACATAAAGGTGCTTTGGGGCGTAGCAGAGGGTTGGGTGTATATGTAGATATGCGAGTGTTATGCTCCTGTGAGGCTGCGTGTATACCCTTTCTCTCTCTTCCCGATCATCTTTCCTCTTTTGTTTCTCTTCCTCTTCCTCGTTTCAAGGACGTGAGGTCAGCAATGGTCACATTACAGACAAGCGCAGACACACGCACACAAACACACACACGCACGCCGCATGCCTTCCCTCATACGGCATCATCATTGACCACTCTTCTTCCTTTTCTTTGTGCGTGTGTGTGTGAGATGTGCGTTCGTTCTCCTTTCCTCTCCATGACTTTAAGCGGCTCATTGTGTGTCTTTCTTGGGTGTGTGTGTGTTGTTGTTTTGTTACTTTTTTTCTCTTGTTGCTGTCCCTCTTCTTCCCCTCCTCCTCCTTTTTTGTTTTGTTTAGCCTTTTTTTTCCATTTTTTTTTGCCTGTTTCTTTGTGCTCCGTCTTCGTTTTTTTTTTGTGTGTTTGCGTTGTGTTTGGTGCATTGTTGGTGGTTTGCACGTGCGCGTTTTTTTCTGCCTTTTTCTTTTCGGTTCTTTTTTTTTACTGCCTCCCCCCTCCTGAGGGCTGATGAACTCGTTTCGATCT
>NC_009409.2:139042-156542 GCF_000002875.2 Leishmania infantum JPCM5 | reverse complement strand
ATATTCCTGACCATGCCGCGTGCTCGCCCACTCCCACCCTCTCCCTCCGCCGTGGTCTTCTTTGTTCTTACTCGCGCACGCGTGTGTGTGTGCGTGTGTGCGTATGCGTGTGTGTGCGCGTGTGTATGTGAAAAGCGCTCTGTCCTCCCTCTGGGCCGTTTTGTGTTTTGGTTGGTTGCTGGCTCGGCACTTCCTTTGTTCGTTCCACTGGACATGCCCGCGCAGAAGACGAAGCGAAAAAAAAAGGCAGAAGCAAACGGAAAGACAAGCGAAGGAAAAAGTAGCACGCATACACACACTCACACTCACCATGTAGCTACTTTCGGCTCCCCCTCTCCCAATCCTCACTGACTCGCTGGAGTGCGGGAGTGCGCGGTGGGGCTGCGACTGTCTTTCTGTCTCTCGGTAGCGTTTTCCAGTTAGTGGGTTTGAGCGTGTCTTTGTGTCTTTTCTTGGGGAAGTGAATCGGTCATCTCTGCATTTCTTTGGCTCTTGTTTTGCCCAGCGGTGAGAGACACACGTGGAGTTCCTTAGGGATACTCTGCTGCACTGTCTATTGAGTCGCGCATCTCCCTTCGTATCCCGATCACGCAACATCATCGCCACTCCCCCATCCGTCTCTTAGTCTCGTGCTTGGCACACGCGTTTGCACCACCACCACCATCTGTCTTGATATCTTTTCTTTTCCGGCTTATTGATTTTGAGTTGGTGTAGCTCCTACACGTATTCACGCGTCCCCGTCGCCGCCTTAGCTTGTGTTGCGTCTCCCTTTTCTTTTTTTCGCGCAGGTTTCGCAGTGCAAAGACACATTATTCATTGATTTCTCTCCTCCTCCGGGCCTTCCTTGTGTTCCTTGCTGGCCGGATCCTGTGAAGCGGTCCCCATTGTGCGCGGTTGCCTTCTCTCACTCTCTCTGCGTCTTTGTTTATTCCTTGCTGCTCTCTTCCCCTCTCGCTCTCTCTCACCGCCGTCTCTGGCCCTCGCCTCGCAGCTTGTGTCTCGACTTTTCTCCGGTGGCGCGCGAATGTGGCCACGCTCTTGTAGGGGCCCCTGCGGCACCTGCAGCAG
This sequence comes from Leishmania infantum JPCM5, assembly GCF_000002875.2. Taxonomy (NCBI): domain Eukaryota; phylum Euglenozoa; class Kinetoplastea; order Trypanosomatida; family Trypanosomatidae; genus Leishmania; species Leishmania infantum. The sequence continues at coordinate 155,474 of NC_009409.2, read as the reverse complement.
GGAAGGGGGAGGCCAAAGAGCTGCATTGGATGCAGTACGTGTGCGTGTGTCTTCTGTAAGCGCCTTGCGCACATGCATGCACACACACACACACACACACACGCATACTCAAGATAGAAAAAGAAACGCGAGAGAGTAACGATAAAAAAAAAGATGGAGGAACCGAACAGCAACAAAAAGATTTGATAAACGGTGATCGTGATGATCTGCGTGTGCTCTCGTGTAGCTCGACGTGTGTGAGTGTGTTTGTGTTTTCCGTTGCTCCTCATTCTCCTGGTGCTCTTTGTTTTATGCTGTCTCAAGCATTCCCTCTCTGCTAGTATGCTTGTCTTTATCAGCGAGTGAGCGCGCTCGTGCGCTCCTCTGCGTGCGCGTTATGACGATCGTGTGTGTGTGTGTGCGTGTGCTTGTATGGTGTGGCGGTCAATGAAGAAGCAAAGAAAAAAATACGGAAGCGATGGAAAAGAGGATGAGGGTGCGCCGATGGGGATAGATAGCATAGAAAAAGAGAAGCACGACTGCGCCTCGCTCCCCCTCCTCTCTCTCGTCTCTCTTTCTCCAGATCTCCGCCCCCAGCACAGGCGCGCACACACACACACACACACACACACACACACACACACACACACACACACACACACACACACACACACACACACACACATGCCGCGAAATAGAAGTGTACGCGCATAACGGAGGCACACCATGAAGGACAAAGAAAGAACGAAAAGCAAAAGGAATGGGAACGCATTTCCTCAAGACGCATCCCGGACCCCTCCCCCGTCCTTTCCGCTACCCTCCTTCCGTTGCATCTTTATGAGTTCTCTCTTGGTTTCTGTCGTTTCGTAGTTTGTAGATGGCTCATCTTGCTTTGCTTCTGTTGTCTTTCTGTGTGATTTCATGCCGCGCACACACACACCCTCTCCTGCCCCGCCCCCTCCCTCCCTCCCTCCACGAGAGAGCGTGTGCGTGTGTGCGCACCTCCATTTGGTCGTCTGTGCACCTCTCCCTCCTTCGCTGTCTCCGTCTATGTGAGTGGGCGGGGTGGGGGCGGCGCACGCAGGCGTGCTTGAGTGTGTATGTGTGTGCGTGTATGGGTGTCTGTACACATGACGTCACTTTCTTGTATTGTGTATTGGCTTTCTCTGTTCCTGCCCTGCCTCCCCCTCCTCCTTTCCTCATCCCCTCTTTGTGGCCTTCGTGTGCGAAACCCTCATTTTGTGCAGAGTCTCCCCCGACAAATTCCTTGCCTTTCCTCCTCCTCCGTCTCGTCCCTTTTCTTCGCAATTTCATTTCTCGGTGTAACGCGTGTGCGCGTGTAGGCTTATACATATGTATGTGCGTGTGCTTGTGCGTGTGTGTGTGTGCGTAGTATCTCTCCCGCGCTGCTTCGTCGTGCGTATCTCTTTCTGTCACAGTTCTTGTTTCGTTGTTCGAGTGTCTTCACGTGATCTTGGTGCTCAGGGAGACCTCCTTCGCTGTTGATGAGCTGAACGTGCCGTTTTTTTTTTGCGTGTTGTTGCTCTTTGCGTCTGTGCTGCTTGCGTGCGCGTCTGTGTGCGCCACTGATCTCCCTTTTCTCCCACCTCTGGTGGCCGAGGGAAGAAGGGGTGCAGAGGCGACAGACACTCACACATCTTCACATGCACGAGGAAAAAAAACAAAAACGTGCACAACTACATGCACTACTATGCCCCGAAGCGATCTCGTGCAGGCTGAAGCCAAACGCAGGCAGACGTTTTTTTTTTTTGCGCTTAAGTTTGCTGTGCAGTCGCAGCGTCGTCCGTGAAGTAAGACGGATACACCTACCTGCACACACACAACGCCCACGCCCACGCACAAATACACGCGTTTTCACCAGCTCTTCCCACCTTCCCTCCCAAAAGCCAAAGACAATGGGTTACGCACAGTGCTATGTGCACGAACCTCGACCTTTTTTTACTTGGTTCGTTGGCACTCTTCATTACTGCGTGTGTATGTGTGTTTGGTTGTGCCATTCGTGCGTGGTGAAGAACACGAGTATGCAGCTGACCTGAGCATGTGTTTCTCTGTGTCTGTGCGTGTGTGCTCTTCGGCCCCCTTTTTTCTTCTTTTCATTCGTTGGTATTGTTCTCCTTCTTCGTTTGCTGCACTGAAAACACTTTTTCGTGTCGAAAAGCTGATGATCGGCTTCGAGGGCGGGGAGGGGGGGCGCTCTCTTTTATTTTTGTCTCCGCTTGCGTGTTTGTGTCTGTGCCTGTGTCTGTGTGTGTGTGCCTTTACGCTCTCATTCCATCATTCTCCCTCACCTCACCGCTCCACACGCACGCGTACTGCTCTACGCTGCCCTGCGCTGTTGCTCGTTTCGGTTTTTGCCTTTTACGCAAGCTGGCGTGTGTGGTTGTGGGTGCGTTGACGCTCTACACAGCGCATGTGCTTCCGCAGATCCTGCATCTCTCTCTCTGTCTGTTTGTACGTGCAACGAGCGGCGCCGTTGCGGTGACTGTGGCGTAGGGCTCGAAGCGATCTCAGCTCGCAAGAGGGCTGCCGTGTTTTGCTTCCTCCCTCAAAAATAGCGCATCAGTCCGGCACTCTCCTCACTCACCGCCACAGATTCTCACAGGCGCACACGCAGAGCGTGACATGCGCTTATCAAGCTACCAGGCAGTTTGCTGCCCCCAGCTCCTACGCATCGGGCGACGCTTCCTTTCTTCTGCATTGCCGTCTGTTCCCACTTCTCTTCTCTCGCATAGCCTCTTTTTTTTTCTGTCGTCTACCCGTCTCTCGACATGCTTGTGTCTGGGTGTGCGCGGATGCATGGCCGGCGTGTATCCCTTGTGCGGTGCTGGGGCTTTTCCGCGACGAAAAGGACAATGCCTCTGCACAAAAGCAGAAGGGAGGAAGTGAGGACGAGAAAACAGCGGCGCCAGCACACCCCACGCACACTCGCCCGAAGAGACGTTGAGGCAGGGGGACATGCATGCACTTACACGCAGGCCTAAATCGTGCGCGGTGCGAGCAAGACGGATGCAGGTGGTTTTCGAAGGAGGTGGGAGGGAGATCCAGTAGTCAGGGAGCGCATGGGATGGACGACTGCGTACGCAAAGGCACTTGCTTGCTTTCGTTTTTCGTTTTGGTTTTCGGTTTGTGTGCTTCATTCTTGCGCGACTGCTCCTTCTCTGCCCGCTGTCTCTTCCACCGCGCACCCCAACGGTTGTTCTCCCTTTCTCCCTCCTCATCTTAGCCTTTCAATCTTCTTGTTCTCGTCGGTTGCACTTCACACACACACACACACGCACGCACCTCACCCCCCCTCCAGCCTCACCGCTTCAGTGCCTACCCCCACCTTCTCCTTCTCCCAAATATGTCCGAATACACATTGGACGGGCTGCGAGGAGAGGAGAGGAGAGAGGGGTGTGTGGGTGGTGCAGAGGGCGGCACTTGTCCTTCTTTTGATTTTATGTTTCGTTTCCGTTTTGTTTTAAAGTTTCATTTCCGGTCTTGTTTTTTTTTTTTGTTCTCCTAACCTTTTTTTTTTTCGGTTTTGCGTGTATGCGTGCCACGTGTGTCGTGTGTATTGTGCGTGTTATGTGGGCTCTCTCGTTTGTTTTGATGATAGAAGTAACACACAGACAATGTTGTTGTGCTATGTTGTCTCTTTCTCTGTCTGTCTGCAGGTGCTGATGTGTGTGCGTGTGTGCCGTGTGTGCAGAGTGTGCGTGCGTATCGTCGCTAAGGAAACCGAAGGAGGCCAACATGAAAACCAAAAAAAAAACGTAGAAAAGAAAACCAACCACAACGAAACAAAAAGGATGGCCGACCTTCTAAGAAAGAAGACGCACACGCACACGCACACATTCAGACATGCAGATTTTACACGTGCTCAGGCATCAACCCACGCACTCACCCTTATAAGCGAACGACTTGGCACATGCGCAAGTGCGTTTGTGTTCAATCAACTCTCGCACATACACACCTAACGACAGACACGCGCAGGCTAACAGAGGTACGCATCCATCGAAGCACGACGCCTCGGCCTCTCGTCTCTCCTCTCCTTCATCCCTGTCCACCATACCCAAAGAAGGAAAACACCATCAAAGAAGTATGTTTTGTTTCGCGGTAGAAACCTGACCCCCGCCTTACAAATAATTCAATCCGAGCCCAACACAGCGCCAGAAAAGGGACTGTATCCGTGAAGGCCGCGGGAAGAAAAAAAAGCGGGCCTGGGCACGGACCACTGCGACTGTACGAGATTATGTGTGCGTTTGAGAGTGGGGTAAGATCATGCCTATCTCTGTCTCTCCCTCTCTGTGCGCTTGTGCGCAAGTGCATGTGTGCCCCTCAAGACGAGCACACACACACACACACACTTGCGAATACACACGCCCTGCAACAAGGATGTGCTGCCCCCCCCTACCGTTATCCAACCTCAACTGGATGACGAAGGGGCACCTTGGTCGAGTTGAGGCACAACTGCAACGGCTTTCTGCTCCCTTGCTGGCGTGTGTCTTCTCTCGCTCTCGGCTCGGTGCATCTGAGTGACTGCCTCTCTCGCTTTCTCATATCCTTTGTCTTTTTCCACTCCATTGCACACCACCTCCGTCACCCCCCCCCCACCGGAGGGCGGGGCGACTATGGTGAACGAGGGAGAGGAGGGAGCAGAGGTGCAACGCAAAACGCGGTGTCGTCCTGTCTTCTCTCGCTGTGCTGACGATGGCCCACTCTTTGGTCGCTTCTTTCTCTTGCGTCCTTTTTCTGTCGATTTTTTTGCCCACCGTTGGTGGCACTGTCGCGCAAGTCTAGCACGCCTCTGGCGCCATACATAGACAGAGAGGCGGTGCCACCCCCCGTCCCCTTGGCTGAGGGCCGTTAACCCCGCACTTGCTCACTCTCCTTCACCTGCTATTGCTTTCGTTTGGCAAGCTCGCGACAAGACTACCAAGTTTTTCGATGCACGTGCCGAGTGCAGATAAAAAACGATTTACAGAGAAACACGTACATTGACACCGTTCCCAGCGGCTCTCTCCACGTGTGTGCCTCCACCCTCACGAACACATGCAGCGGGAGGAAGTCTGTGGAACTCGAGAAGGCTGGTAAGTTCACTGTGCGGTAAGTCTTTCGCTCTCTCTTTCTGTGTTCCGTTTTCCTCATCCACTACAGAGAGACAGCTTCAGCGCGCGTGCGAAAACCACCAACTCGCCCTGAAGCGATCGTATTGGGCTTATCGGCCAAGTGAAGGCAGAGGACGCCGCATCTCTTCATCTTCGGTTATGTGATTCGAAAAGAGGTCTGACATCGCGCCAGCTTCGCCATAGAGAGAGGAGGCACAAAACGAAGCACTCACGCAAGCAAGAGGACACCGCGATACACACCCAGAGAGGGAGAGAGATAAGTCGCATGTCTATTACTGGCGAAGCGCGTTACGCATCAAGTCCGCACAGCGCCATCTCGGTATCCTCCTCTTCCCTCAATGCTACTTCCTCGTCAACATCGCCATCTCAACTCGTTGAGTATCCTGGCAGGAGAGGCAGCGGTAGTGGTATTCTCGATGATGAGGGAGTGTCGCCCCGTGCGCGCAGCCCTCGGCTGTACGCGGACAGATCTGTGAAATGGCGACGGCAGTCCACCGATGGCAGGCATCATCAGCTCCTCGTGTACGTGGCACCGTCCACGACACGTCAGTTTGTGTCCGTGTCGAGCGCGCAGGCATACTTATTGCGGAACCGCAGCGCTTCACGTGGCCATCTCTTGAGCACGACAGAAAACCCGGAAGACGACGCTTGCGCCCACCAATCAGCGTTGCGTGGCGGGCACTGGTGTATCGCGTACGAGGTCGATGCCAGCTGGCGAGCGGCCGTGTCCGCCTGCAGTGATACGGAAGCGGCTTCTACCCCCTTTTCTCCGGTACGCTGGTGCTTCACGCTGGAGCCGCTACCTGCAGAGCAGCTGGCGATGTGCCGCGCCGCTCTCTGGGCCTGCATCTCCGTCTCCTCAGGCACCGCGGCAGCCGATCACACACCTCCGCGGCAGTGCGCAACCGCATCCTCGAGGCCGACGGCATCGCAGGACTGGATGCTGCACGACATTCTTGTCACACCCCTCTACGTGTGCGTGAATGCCGCGGCTGTCGTGCCGCTCAACACAAGCGCTGATCTTCTTCTGGTGCGCAGAGTTGCAAGCGGGGGTGTGCCGGCCGATGCTGCGGAGGTGATGGCTGCAGCGTCAGCTGCGCTGGAGGTCCTGCTTCGTGAGTCGCCGACGTGTGGCGCGCTTGTCTACGCTCTGCTGCAGCAGCAGCGGCAGCGGACGGTGCACGATACCGTAGCCTCGCCTCTTTCCATCCTGGACAGCAGCGCCTGCATCTTTGCAGAGGGGAGCGACTTTACCCAATACGAGGAGGCGCTGGCTGCAGACGTGTACGTGTCGGCGGTGCCTTCGTTGCCGGCAGCACCACCGTCGACACGCCTCCCAGGGACTCGCTCGCCAGCTGAGACGACGCAGTTGGTGACATCGCCGTCTGCGCCACCCGAGGAAGAGGGAGGCAACGCATTCGACCACAGCTTCGAGGCATGGGCTGCGAAGGTGTCGCAACATCTCCTGCGCCGATGGGCGCGCCTACCGTCGCAGACTGTTCTTTGCTGTGGGGAGCGGCAGGCGACGCTGCGGCATCGCAGAGGACTGGTGCTCCGTCACGCCGCGGATGTGCGGGGTAGCACCACGCCCGCTTCTGCTACTCAGAGTGACTCATATGTGCGGAGACTCAGGGCAGCGCTCTATCTTCTGGACGCACTGCGACCCGTTGGCAGTTTGCCGGGAAGACATATCTGTGACCGCGGTGAAGCGAACTCGAGCGTTGTGGTTGACGCGTTGGAAGTGGTGCTCGAGGAGTGCGAGGAGGATGGCAGGCGCTGCGAGCCACCAGAGCTGCAGCGCCGCTATCGCTTTCTACGGGGGCGTGCGCGGCGAGTGGCAGCGTTTGCGCCCGCTGCGGCGCTTGGTTGGTTGGCCGACGGATCTCGCTTCATACCAGAGCCAGACTACTTGCAACTGCCGTGGTGCGCGGCACACGCGGCAGCGTTGACTCTGACTGCCGCGCAGGTGCATGCAACATCTTCCTCTACTCCTTCGCATGCTCACGTGTCTTTGGCAGAGCTTGACGCCTGTATGGACACCCTCCAGTTCACAGCCGAGCAGCAGACGGGCCTGCATGAGCTCGCCTACAGTGTGCTGTATCTCGCCTCGCTGACATTCACATCACAGAGGGGGTCCAGCGGCGGCCCTGCAGCGGTCTCCTCCAACTCACTGCCGGCGCTGAGCGCTGCCGCCCAGCTTCTGCGCCTGCCAGCGAGTGAGCTTGTCGCCGCGTTGACGACAGTGGCGGCACGCGAGGGTGTCCAGTCCACCTCAGTGGCAACGCGGCATGCCTTAAACTGCGCCGGCGCGATGCAGATGCAGCGCACTCTAGTGGCGCACCTTGGCGGACTGGTGGTGCGCACGCTGATGTATCTCATCAACGCAGCCCTTCACGTTGATGGCCGCGTCGCTGCGGAGGCGCGCACCCTCACACTTGCTGCCACCGCCGATATCGAAGACACGGCGGGACAGGAGCAACATGCTCACATGCCCGACGCACACGGGGAGCGTCACGAAGGGTGCGGATGCGGCCTTACGAAGTGGTACGCCGCGTACGTACGCTGCCACGCCGCCATGGCTGTACGCGATCGGCTTGTCGGCGCCCTGCAACGCGAGGCGTGCTACGAAGGAGTGGAGCTGGAGGTGGACAGCTGGCTTGATGAGCTCTCCGCCGCATCGACTGCACCCATCACCACAGCACTTCGACTGGGCAGAGTAGCCGCAGAGGTGCGCGAGATTGCGACGCGGGTCATGATGCCATCGGCGAAGCAGCGAGGGAAAGGCACCATTGTCACCCCTCACACCGCTGCCGGTGCTTACGACTTCGCTGACACCACATGTGATATCCCTGTGCTATCGGAGCTGGCGCACATTCTGGAGGCAGTAACGTCCAGGTGTATCGGCGTCGATGTCTCCGCGGCGCCGCCTTTGTCTTCACCGGAAGCGGTGCAGTGCATACTCACGGAGCAGCTTCAGGCGCTGGCGGCATCGGCGCGTCAGGCAACAGCCAGCGAAGTGGTCGACACAGCCATGCGGGCGGCAGAGGTGGTGTGCACGTGGGAGGGCACGGCGTCTGCCGACAGCAGTGCGTGTGATGGAGCTCTTTTGCTCACCTTCCCGTGTGGTCTACACCCCCCTCTTAGACTATCTGTGCGCTGCCTTGCTGTTGACATCTTTACCGCTGCACGCCTCTGCGTGACGGGCGCCACGCTAGCGATGCAGCAGATCATAGGTGACGTGAGCAAACGGTGCGCGTCTTGGACCTCCGCCGGCATCTCACCCGAAGGTGAGGGGAGGGGCGAAGCACGGATGGTGCAGAGCCCACTGCATCATGTGGATCGCGGCCGTGGTGGAGAGGAGGGGATGAGTGCTTCACCTACGCTAACCCCGTTCTCTGCCCACGCAGCCCTGCAGTCCATACTCGCTCATCGTCACCGCAGCCGCAGTTCCATTGCTAACATAGCGATGAATGTCGGTCATCGTGACGACCACACCGCCTCTCTGGCGTCCGACTTCTGGTATGTCATCCTCGCCGTTCCCGTCCTAGCGGAGACTGCGAGCTGGGGGTCTTTGCCGGATGCCGGCGACTTGGACCAGCACCAGCGGAGCTCACCAGGTGCCTACCCTTTCCTCGAGCCTGTGCTTCCCCACGAAGCACCAGTTCCCCCCACACCTGCGCCGAGGGTGGCGCTGACGCGCGACGACGCCCTGGCGACACATCTGCATGAGCGCGATCCGCTTCTACTCGCCTTGTTCTTCTGGTCTCGCCTCTGCCACTGCCACGTGTGCCCGGTGCCTGTGTTTGCGAAGGTGTGTGCGGTGCCGCTGTTAACGTCGTACGCGCAGTGGCGTCCGTCTATGAAAGCGTCATCACACAATACAGCGACCACTAGCTCGGCAACCGTGGAGGGCCGAGAGACTTTTCTGAGCGAGAGCACTGCGCGCACGGTAACCGACTCCGCCTCCAGCGCTCCTGTACGCACGCCACGGCTACGCATGCGTGCCATGGCGCCTGACGACGCGGCCGCCGAGTTTCTGAATCGAGTGCGTCATCTGCAACGTCAGGCACGGCACCGCGAGCTGTGCTTACTGGCGCTCACAGAGGTACCCTGCTGCAGCGATGGCGGTGTGGTGCTTGGGGTGAGTGCCGTTTTCCTGAGATCTGCCGCCGTGGCGGCGATACGGTCGTGCTGCGCGGAGCTGCGCGAGACGGCCGTGCGGTGCCTTCAAGAGACCGGCCGCGGCTTCCTTGCCCGCCGCCGCCTTTGCTTTGCGCACGAGCAGCAGCGGCAGCAACGCCAACAGGAACATCGCCGGTCACTGCGTTTGACCAACAGCTGCCTCGGGAACGCGGCGGCGCCGGCGTCGGCGGAGATGCGGGAGCGCGGGGCTCTCGAGCACGCGAGAGACGCACAGCTGGCGCAGGCAGCCCACGAGCGGACGCATGCCCTCACTTACTCTACGCGGCACCTTAGCCACAATGTTAGTCGGCTGCAGCAGGGATGGACGGAGACACTGGAACTGCTGGAGGGCGAGCTGGTGGGCGCCATGGTGCAGATCAACACATACGAGACGCAGAGGTGGTCCGCCGAGGACGCGGCGCGGCAGGAGGCGCGTCTGGCGCTGCGCGTCCACGAGGAGGCGTGGAACGAAGTCTGGGCGGGTGCAAAGGAACTTCGAACGCGTCGTCAGGCGGCCCTGGTGGAGCGGCGGCGGCGTCGCCCATTTCCTCTTGCACAGAGTGCAAGTCAGGGCACGACAGCGATCGAGGAAGGGATCCGACGAGCAACTGCCGCTGCCCATCACACGTCGCAGCTGAGGCGCGAGGCAGCACAGTCAGCAGAGGCGGCGTTGCTGTCACAGTTGATACGAGCGAGCCGTCGCGAGGATGCGCAGTCGCTTGCAGATCACGTACGGCGGCAGGAGGCGCGTGCGATGCGCCTGGCGGACAGCCGCCAGCACGAAAACAACGACGCAGTTGCGTCTGAGGAGGCACAGCGACATGGCGGACGGCGCGAGAGTGAAATCACTGCGACGCTGCCACGGCACGTGGAATCGCCAACGGACTTTGCGAGACGGCAGCACAGCAACCCTGAGGGACTGGTGCTTACCCGCCCGCGCCACTCATCGGATCAGCGAAGCACGGGCGTTGCGCTTACTCGCTCTCTCGGTGAAGGCCGCACTCGATCGATATCTGTATCGCGCAGCGAGCGTGGCGGGGCCGGGCGCACGCCCATTGCGTCGATCGAGCACACAACGACGGCAACGGCGGATCCGTCCGAGTGGGCGGTGCAGCGGGACTTGATGTCGCTGTGGGAGTCATCTCGCATGTCGGTTTGAGCTCCTCTCCTCTCTCTCCACCCTCTTCTCTCTTATCGCCCTCCAAAAACGAGACGGCAATGCGAATGTGTGCGACTGTGTGCGTGCGCGCTCCGTGATGGCTCTCTGCCCTTGTGTTACTGTCTCGCTCTCGCTGGGCTCTCGATAGCTTCTTCATCCTTGGAGCACAACAGCATCTGCGGTGCACGGCGTGCCCCCTTTCTCCTCGCCGTTTTTCTTCTCTCTCGGCGCTTTAGACATACAGCGAGAAGAACACGTGAGCCGCAGAAAACACATCTACCGGTCGAGGATGGCCTGCTTGATGGCAGCGAAATGGCTTTCGATGTGCTTCTCCTCCTCTCCGCCCGGCAGCTGTCGCCCCAGCAGGTGGCCATCACGCCATGACGCAACGCTGATAGCGTACGGTGTAGCGTCTTGTCTGCCGCTCACGGGGAGCTTCATCTTCTCTCTTCTCTCGTGATTGCCTTTGGCGGTGCGCAGATGGACGGTTGGACACACTTTGGTGATCACTGGGGTGGCCACGCTACTGAACTCCACCATCATCTCATCCCTCGCTCCCTCTCTGTTGTCATCTTCGCCCGTTTAGCATCTGCACACTCACGAACGCACAGCACGCCTGCAAGTGCGCACTCGGTCGTTTTTATCCGTTTGCACACGCGACAATCTATCGAGACCTCTCGATTGCTTCCCGCATCACGGAGGCGGCCAAACCACCTGGAGACGGACGAGCGCGTCTACGCAGTCGAATCTCCTTATTTCGCCTCTTGCTCGATCTCTCTCTCTCTTCGCATTCCATTCGACAGCTTGGGCGTCGCGAAGACGTCCCCTTCCCTGCCCGTACCCCTCTTCCCCTGTAGCGAGAAGACACAGCCATCAAACACACCTCCTCTCCCCTCCCCGTGCCGCCGCTGCGTGCCAGAAGGTGCGTGTGTTTTTCCTGCGTGCGCGCACATGTGAGTGGCATTACGACGCCGTGGTGTAACACAAGAGGAAGCGGCAGCATAAAAGAGTGAGGAGACAGGAGGGGCATACCTGGAGCGAGCGCGGAACGAAAACGAATAGAGCAGCTCAGTGCTGAAAGAGGAACAACCGATATATATTATATAGCACGCAGATATTGAGTGTGTGTGCGTGTGTGTGAGTACGCGAGAGCGAAGGAGAGGCTGTACTGGGCAAGGCGTCGGTTGGAAAGTCGAAGCACAGGCGCACCTACGCGTATACAAGTCTCTACGCACGAATCGAAGGTGCGTCGTGTGTGTGTGTGTGCGTTGTGTGAACGTGGCCGCACGTTCTCCTGTCTCTCTCTCTCTTCGGCAAATAAAGCATTTTTCTTCTTGTTGGCTTTCCTGTCGCACTTGCTCTTCCTTTGTTTTGTGAGATTTTACTTTAAACACGCGCCCTCCTTCTTCCATCTTCCTCCTTTCCCTTCCCCTCCCCCCCTGTGCTGGATAAGACACCTCGGCGATTGTTGTACTCGAAGGCATCCAGGTACACGCGCAGGCGCCTGCTCTCGACAGACTCCGGCATCCGCCGCCGTCCACACCCCAAACCCACAACCCAGAGCGCATCGCACCCGTCTCCCTTCGCTTGGTTCCCTCGTATTCCTTGCTTGCCTTACTTCCTGTCGAGTCCAAACGGAACAGCGCCCGCAGCGTTCCCCTCCCCCTCCCCTTTCGGCGTTTTCGTTGGCGTTGGCCGCCTTGACCTCTCTTGCCTCTTTCATTGCCGCTCTTCTCTCTCTTACATCTTCCGCTTCGTTTTCTTCTCTCGCTCACCTGCTTGCCCTGGCTTCCGTGCAACGGCGCCCGCCCGTGTGTGTGTGTGTGTGTGCGTGCGTGTCTGCGACTCCTTTCCTTTCTTCATCGACCCTCTTTCTCCCTCTCCCTCTGTCTTCCGCTTGCCTTCGCTCTTTGTTGCCTTTTCGTGTCGGTTCTGCCCTGTTTGGTCTGGCGTTGCTGTGCCGGTTGTTGCGTGTGCGTCCTGCAGCGTACCCGCCTCGTCCCTCTGAGGCCGCTGCTCGTTCTTCGTCTGGATCTCGTCTTCGACTCACGGGGGAAGTTGACAAGCCAAGTGAGGCAGCCGCTTGCAGCGCTGCTGTTCTCGGTGGGAGCCCCCTACCCCTGCCTGTCTCGTTTTACACGTCTTTTGCCGTTGTTGCGCGGCTCCCCCTTCTTCTCCCCTCCCCATTTACTTCTCTTGACTGTTTTCCTTTTCGGTGGAGCGTGGTGACTCCCCGCATTTATCCACGAACCATGTGCACCCCTACGTCTGTGGCCGGCGCGGTGATTACGCTTGCCGCGGCGGCGCTGCTGCTCCTCGGCGGCGCGGCTGTGGAGCCCGCCAACGCGGCTCGCGCCGCTGCTGCCGGCTCCGCGTGCGGCAGCCTCGCGCATGTGTACTACCTCCCTGACGGACAGGATTTCCGCGGTACGGTTCACGTGACCGAGGGCGGCATTCCGTGCCAGTTGCGGTCCTCGCAGACGCCAAACAGCCACGAGGTCCCGCTGGACTCTGCCACCGGCGTTGGAAACCACAACTACTGCCGCGACGCAGGCGGACTGGGGCGACTCGGCTGCTTCGCCGCAACCCCCGTTGGTGCCTACCAGTTTTGCGCGGTCAGGGCGGTCTGCACGGCGAGATCTTTGGCGGCGCCGACGGTGCAGTTCTGGCCGGTGAGCGGGACTAAGAGGGCGGCCGATGGCAGCAGCAGCTACCTGGCTATCAGCTGCCACCCTCGGCCGTGCAGCATCCACTACGTGCTCGGTGCTGAGGCCATCGCATCGGCAAGGTCGCCCGTGTACACACAGCCGCTCTTGCTTGAGCAGTCGACGACTGTGAAGACGTACGTGAGGTACGAGACGGCGGAGCCGATGCGCGCGCAGGCGCGGTACACCGTGACGCCGGCCGCGACCTCGACCCCGGCCGCCTCGATACAGTTCATTCCTAGCGATGCCGTTGTGTACTCTCACCCTATCTTCGTAGAGCTGCAGGGCATCACAAATGCCAGTGAGGTGCTCCTCTTCTGGGCCGACGACTTTATGAATCCCACCACCTACACCGGCGGCGCCTTCCGCGTGGAGAGGTCGACGAGCGTCGTGGCGGTGGTGAACAGCACCTACTTAGTGTCCGCCAGCTACAAGGTTGACATCACGGCACCACCTCTAAATGTTTACCCGCCCTCTGGCACCTACGTCGGCGGTGTGACCGTGCTCGTGAGCGACCCGCAGCCACCAGCGACGTACTACATGTACGTGAATCAGTCTACGGACTGGCAGTCGCTCGGCACGCTTCTCTTCCCATGGACCGCCATCGGCACCAGCGAGCTCGACATTCGCGCGTTGCACGTGGAGGGCATCGAGTCGGCGGAGAAGGTCGTCTATGAGGTGGTGCCAGCGACGCCGCCCACCATCTTGCCCGACGCCTCCATCGCCCACCACCGCCCCGCCAACGTAACTTGCACTGCGCCGCTCGGGACACCAGTTGCGCTGTCGGTGTACCGCGACGCCGTGATGCAGGACGCGGTGGCAGAAGGCGTTTTCTCCGCTGTTCTGAGCGAGCCTGGCGCTTACACGGTGAGTTGCACCTACGCAGACGATTTGCACGCGACGCACACGACGATGGCGATCCTGCAGCTTGTTGCTGTGCCGATGCAGCCACCGACCTTCACCCCCGCGTGCGGCACCAGCTTCCCGGCCATCGCGCTCTCGCTGCAGATGCAGCTGAACGTGTCAAACCTGCTGCCGGGTGACCTGGCCACGTCGTGGTCCATCTCTGCCTCTGCCGGCGGCGGGGCCCGCATTCCTATGATCACCCGTTGCGCCGACGATGATGGCGTCTTTGAGTACGACGTTCTCCAAAGCAAGTCGATCCAGGAGCCCACCACGATGGAGGTGTACGCGACGGCCCGCTCGCTGAACCCACTAGAGGCGGACAGTCCACGCACCTCGTGCACGTACTCCCTCTACCCCCTGGGGGCGTCAGCCACGCCGTACTTCTCGGCGATTCCAGACTGCGCCACAACGAGTGCGCTGGCGAGCCCGTCGTGCATCATGGCTCTCAAGCTGCAGCTCGCCTCGTGTCTACACTTCTACTCCACCGAGCTGCTCTCGATAGACGCTCTCGGCCCGATCGTGGCTATGCGCATGACGGGCTTAGCGGCGGCGATTCAGACAGACATGTACACCCGCATCGGTGAGTGTCTCACCGGCCTGCAGCACCGCGGCGTCCTCTCGGATGTGCGCAATGAGACAAGCGGTGAGATTATGCTGGCGACGTCGTGGCATGTGGCGACGCCAACACGCATGGCGGCGCAGGTGTACACGGGCCTGCCGATCACAGTGCAAGTGTCAGGCTTCCACGCCGATGCCGGCGCGTACCACCTAGTGCGCAGCGACTACAGCTGCGAAGATATCGGCGTTCTGCCTGAGGCCGTCCTCGAGACGCCTCCATATCATCCGACAGCTGCCGGGTCGTCGCGCGTCTCGCCTAGCACCGACGGCTCCACCTACCTCACCTTTCGGGTGCCCATCGCGGGGCAGTACAAGCTCTGCAGCTACATCAGCAACGCCCTCTACGAGGTGCCCTTCAGCTTCTCCACGGGCGGCGCTGCCGCACCAGCGGTTAACCAGTACTTGGATGTGGTGGTACAGCCGTGGCCGACTGTGGACGCCGTGCCCGCTGAGGAGTGCGGAGGTCTCGTTCCACCCGACAAGGAGGACGTGGCTTTCTCCCTCTCCATGGCCGCCGTCCCGGCTGGCGCGTACGCATCTTTAGCATACTCGTTCAACAGCGCAGGCTGGGGGTCGGTGCCGTTCGCGATCGATGCGGCGACACAACTTGGCGGTGCCGCGTCGCTGAGCATCGGCCCGCTGAACCGCTACACGCGACCACTGGAGGTGTTCGACGCTTCCCTCGGCCCCACAACGGGGGCTGCGCAGACGTGCATCTTCTTTGTCTCTGCCGCGAATTCATCGGTGCAGCGGGACGAAATCACGTATCTCTTTTACAAGATGAACTCGAGCGAGGTGCCTGCCGACTTGACGGGGGTGATGCTGCTGCTCCAAGGCCAGTTCCAGCCGGCGGAGATGATCGTGATCGACGTGTACGAGAACGTGACGTTGAACCCGACCACGGCCAAAAAGTCCTCGTCGCTGCAGCTACTGCGCCGCGTGACGGCACGGCCTTCGGCGGCGACGGCGTTCGCGGCAGCTTTGCCAGACGCCATCCTTGGCCTGCCAGCCGGTGCGCAGCACATACCGTACGTGATTCACGTGACGCTGGATGGCGTGCACCTGACAGCGGCCCCATCGACAGTGGCACTGTCGCCGTTGGCGCTCGCTATGGAAGCCAGCACAGCGTGCCCCTCCGGGCTCGCCTTGAAAGGCCAGTGTCTCTGCAGGAACAAACGTACAAAGGTGATCTCCGCCTGTGGGACGGCGATCGAGGACAGCGGCAGCAGCGACGCCGGCGAGCCTCAGAGCCGCAGCAGCGCCGACTCCTCCTCATGCTCCACCACAGACTCCAGCGATGACACAGACACGAAGACCGTGTCCCTGGGACAGCGGCTCGCGTTTTTGTTCGCCTACTTGGGTCTGCTGGCGGCCATCGCCGGGTACATTTTGATCTCCATCAAGCGCGGCGGCGAGCGCCGCCGACAAGCACAATGCGCGGAAGATGTGGCCGTGGAAAACTCGTAGAGGAGGGTGAGGGTACAGCGTGGTGAGCCGCTAACACCCATGCACACGCGCGCACGAAGGCAGAGATGGCATCGTGCTGACTCCAAGCGACACTCGGGGCTTACGGCGCGACGGGAGCAGCGCGGCTGCTGCAGAAGTTGCTTGCTGAAAGGGTACGAGAACATGGCGAACCTCATTGCAGAAGGTATTTGTTGTATGGGGGAGGAGGGCGGTGGCCGACACACCGGCAATCCCTGGCTTTCTCTCTCTTGTGCTTCCGAATCTCCGCGGGGTGGTGAGGCGAG